>NW_026652281.1:46872873-47113334 GCF_009828535.3 Hylobates moloch
TCAACAGAATATACATTTTTTTCAGCACCACACCACACCTATTCCAAAATTGACCACATAGTTGGAAGTAAAGCTCTCCTCAGCAAATGTAAAACAACAGAAATTATAACAAACTGTCTCTCAGACCACAGTGCAATCAAACTAGAACTCAGGATTAAGAAACTCACTCAAAACCGCTCAACTACATGGAAACTGAACAACCTGCTCCTGAATGACTATTGGGTACATAATGAAATGAAGGCAGAAATAAAGATGTTCTTTGAAACCAACGAGAACAAAGACACAACATACCAGAATCTCTGGGACACATTCAAAGCAGTGTGTAGAGGGAAATTTATAGCACTAAATGCCCACAAGAGAAAGCAGGAAAGATCCAAAATTGACACCCTAACATCACAATTAAAAGAACTAGAAAAGCAAGAGCAAACACATTCAAAAGCTAGCAGAAGGCTAGAAATAACTAAAATCAGAGCAGAACTGAAGGAAATAGAGACACAAAAAACCCTTCAAAAAATTAATGAATCCAGGAGCTGGTTTTTTGAAAAGATCAACAAAATTGATGGACCGCTAGCAAGACTAATAAAGAAGAAAAGAGAGAAGAATCAAATAGATGCAATAAAAAACGAAAAAGGGGATATCACCACCGATCCCACAGAAATACAATCTACCATCAGAGAATACTACAAACACCTCTATGCAAATAAACTAGAAAATCTAGAAGAAATGGATAAATTCCTCGACAAATACACCCTCCCAAGACTAAACCAGGAAGAAGTTGAATCTCTGAATAGACCAATAACAGCTTCTGAAATTGTGGCAATAATCAATAGCTTACCAACCAAAAAGAGTCCAGGACCTGATGGATTCACAGCTGAATTCTACCAGAGGTACAAGGAGGAACTGGTACCATTCCTTCTGAAAGTATTCCAATCAATAGAAAAAGAGGGAATCCTCCCTAACACATTTTATGAAGCCAGCATCATCCTGATACCAAAACCCGGCAGAGACATAACCAAAAAAGAGAATTTCAGACCAATATCCTTGATGAACATTGATGCAAAAATCCTCAATAAAATACTGGCAAACCGAATCCAGCAGCACATCAAAAAGCTTATCCACCATGATCAAGTGGGCTTCATCCCTGGGATGCAAGGCTGGTTCAACATACGCAAATCAATAAATGTAATCCAGCTTGTTTTTCTTTTTGAGACAGAGTCTTGCTCTGTTGCCCAGGCTGGAGCACAGTGGTGCGATCTCAGCTCACTGCAAGCTCCGCCTCCCAGGTTGAAGCATATTTTTAATGTACAAACATTTAATGATATAGAAGTGCTTTTGCACTTCACCTTATTACATTACCTTATTAAATGGATGTATTCTGGTTTTTGTAGGGTAAACTGTTGGTCAAATTCTTATGAACACAGAAAATAAGTATTTACTTTTTATTTTCAAGGGGTAGAAAGATTTTCTGACAAGGAATGGAAAGCCAAATACGGTAAATAAATGACATCATCCTCTTGGTGATAAAGAACGAATTACCAAAGTTACTCATTTAGCAGATGTTTCTTATTCAAGGTTGGGCACTCCTGTAATTGGCGCCCTAGGTTGTGATCTCCCAGGGTGGAAATAAAGACAGATAACCAGACATAGCAGCAAAGAGAAAGAGAAAGTTTTGTTTAGCTTGTGCACAAGGAAATTCAGCACTGTGAAAGAAAAATGGACTGCTCCCCAAGGGTAGATTAGTTTTACAGGGCCCTTCTATAGGGAAGGGTTTCATCAGGGCATTTATAGAAGGAATTTCTCTAGTGCTTGTGCAGTGGTTTTACATGCCTCTTTATGCGTCACATGTAATATTTTAAATCTCCACCCTTGGGAAGGGGTGATTATATGTTGAAGTTTAAGTCTAACTGCACATATGGGGCCCCGAGGAAGTCGCTAGCCCCCTAAAACAATAACTTGTGCTCAACCGCTTCCTTTATCTTTTGTTGCGGCATGGCTGAAAGTTAGGAAAGCTATGGCTTGAATAAAGAGCTTTTGCTGTTTTCTCTAAATCACATCAAAATTAGAAACTAAGCAGTCTCCCTGTCTCATTCTGAAGCAGTAATAGTGATGGCAAACTATGACAAAATTGATGCAGAGAAAATAAGATCTTAGAGTTGGATAAAATGAGTAAGGATTATGTATCCCTTTAGAATTTAGATAATTACATTATGAAAAATTAAAGAATTCATGGTTTAAAAATAAGAAAACAACTAGGTCTTTTTTTTTTTACTCTCTTTAAGTAAGCATTTATTTAACACGTTAAAAAAAAAGACATGCCAATGGATCAGAGACTGATTTTCAGTCCTTTGTCTGACAATTTGCCTTCTCACCAGGAAGAAAAACTTGCAAAATTTCCATATGCAGTAATTGTGGAATATTGTACTCAATACTTTTTAAAAACTGTATTCAATCATCACCTATTTAATAGCATTTTCAGAGCTTCTTAAAGATTATCTTGAGATAGCTCATTATATAGTACAAGTACAGTAACCATTTAAATCCATGTTATTACATGAAACTTTTTCTAAGAATGCTCTGACCTGTAGACAAAGGGGAGTATTTCCTAGGAAACTGAAGCAAACAACGTGGTCTGGTGTTGTACAATGCAGTTTATTTTGTTTTGTTTTTTTTTAAATTTTGTAGGTGTATCTCACTCACTGAAAGATTGGTACAAAACCAAATATAGACACGTTCTGTGGTACAATGCAAATACCCTTGAAATTTAAAGATAAGCCCAAAGATCTTAAAGACTGTTTGATATAGTCAAAATACACTTGATATGGTTGGATTTGTGTCCCTGCCCAAATCTTATGTCAAATTGGAGGAGATGCCTTGTCTGAGGTGACTGGAACATGAGGGCAGTTCCCTCATGCTGTTCTTGTGACAGTGAGTTCTCACGAGATCTGATGGTTTAAAAGTGTGTGGCACTTCCCCCTTCTCTCTCTCTTCCTCTTTCTCCACCTTGGTAAGACTTGCTTGCTTCCCCTCCACCTTCCACCATGATTTTAAGTTTCCTGAGGCCTCCCAGCCATGCTTCCTATTAAGCCTGCAGAACTGTGAGTCAATTAAACTTCTTTCCTTCATAAATTACCCAGTCTCAGGTAGTTCTGAATTTCAGCAAGATGTCTGAGAGCCTCAATTGGTTTGATTAATTAATAGTGAGATTCCCATTAAAGAAGTAATTTATACAGAATGTGGACCTTCAATTGGTAGAGATATCACAGCATTTAATTAACTAAATTTGCAGTTGGAATCAAATAGTTTAACATATTTTTCTAATATTCATGACACTAGGTGTCTTGTTTCTTTGTTTACTTAAAGACTTGAAACTTCTATGTTCACTTTTTACAGCTATGATTGTTTTTTCATTGTTTCCTAATTGCAACCAAGGGTCATTATTCTTTTTCATGCGCGTCCCTGTGAAGAGACCACCAAACAGGCTTTATGTGAGCAATAAAGCTTTTAATCACCTGGGTGCAGGTGGGCTGAGTCCGAAAAGAGAGTCAGCCAAGGGAGATAGGGGTGGGGCTGTTTTATAGGATTGGGGTAGGTAAAGGAAAAAGGAGGTTCTCTGGCGGGTAGGAGTGGGGGTCACAAGGTGCTCAGTAGGGGAGCTTTTGAGCCAGGATGAGCCAGGAGAAGGAATTTCACAAGATAACGCCATCAGTTAAGGCAGGAACAGGCCATTTTCACTTCTTTTGTGGTGGAATGTCATCAGTTAAGGCAGGAACCAGCCATCTGGATGTGTACGTGCAGGCTACAGGGGATATGATGGCTTAGCTTGGGCTCAGAGGCCTGACATTCCTGTCTTCTTATATTAATAAGAAAAATGAAATGAAATAGTGGTAAAGTGTTGGGACGGTGAAAATTTTTTGGGGGTGGTATGGAGAGATAATGGGCGATGTTTCTCAGGGCTGCTTCGAGTGGGATTAGGGGTGGCGTGGGAACCTAGAGTGGGAGAGATTAAGCTGAAGGAAGATTTTGTGGTAAGGGGTGATATTGTGGGGTTGTTAGAAGGAACATTTGTCATTTAGAATTATTGGTGATGGCCTGGATATGGTTTTGTATGAATTGAAAAACTAAACAGAATAAGAGAAGGAGAAAAACAGGTATTAAAGGTCTAAGAATTGGGAGGACTTAGGACATCTAATTAGAGAGTGCCTAAGGAAATTCAGCATAGTTCTGCCACCAAAGATTATTTATTTACTTCAAGAGTTTAGAGTGGCAGTATGGGGATAGCACCAGGAGATATCAGCTGTGATGGCTTGGAGAAACAGAGTAAACCAGCAGTGTAAACAAGAGCAGGGCATGTATGAGTAGTTGAGAACGGTGAATAGGAGTATGACTAGACAGAAGATAGTAGGGATGACAAGTTTTTTGGGGGCATAGTCTAAGTTGGTCTGGTGTCTGGAATGAGACTGGGGCCTAATAAAAAGGAGCGTCTCTACAGGAGCTCAAATGGGCTGTACCCTGTAGCATTCTGGAGGACAGGTCTGACTTCTGAGAAGGGAAAGTGGCAAAACTATTGTCCAGTCCTTTTTAAGTTGGTGACTGAGCTTGGTGAGGTGTGTTTTTAAAAGACCTTTAGTCTGTTCTACTTTTCCTGAAGACGGAGGACCGTAAGGGATATAAAGATTTCACGAAATTCTAAGAGCCTGAAAAACTGCTTGGCTGATTTGACTAATAAAGGCTGGTCTGTTATCAGACTATAGAGGTGGGAAGGCTAAACTGAGGAATTATGTCTGACAGAAGGGAAGAAATGACTGCGGTGGCCTTCTCAGACCCTGTAGGAAAGGTGTCTACTTATCTAGTGAAAGTATCTACTTAGACTAAGAGGTATTTTAGTTTTTGTGACTCCGGACATGTTGAGTAAAGCTAATTTGCCAGTCCTGGGCGGGGGCCAATCCTTGAACTTGATGTGTAGGGAGGGAGGGGACCTGAATAATCCCTGAGGAGTAGTAGAATAGCAGATGGAACACTGAGAAGTTATTTCCTTGAGGATAGATTTCCACGATGGAAAGGAAATAAGTTCTAGGAGGCGGGCTAGTGGCTTGTAGTATAGCATAGCCTGCCTTTGCTGGTGTGTGGCGATTAGGCCTGCTGGAACTGCCATTAATAAATCAAGCATGATCAGGGTGAGGAACAGGGAAGAAGGAAATGTGAGGAAATGGGGTGAACATCAGGTGGATCAGAGAGATACAGTCATGGGGGTCAGGTGTGGTATCCGGAATAATGTGGGAGGCCGGATTGAAGTCCAGGCCAGGAACAACGGTAATTGTGGGACTTAACAAAGAGTGAGTACAGCTGAAGGAGCCGGGGGAGCAGAAAGTATATGCATCAGGTGTGAGGGAGAAAATAGATTTTGGAAGTTATGAGAAGTGTAGAGAGTAAGTTGTGATTTTTAGGGCCTCTAAAAGCATTAAAGCAGCAGCAGCTGCTGCACGCAGACATGAGGGCTAGGCTAAAACAGTAAGGTCAAGTTGTTTGGACAGGAAGGCTACAGGGTGCGGTCCTGGCTCTTGTGTAAGAATTCTGACTGCACTAACCATGCTTAGGAAGGAAAGGAGTTGTTGTTTTGTAAGGGATTGAGGTTTGGGAGATTAATTGGACACGCTCAGCATGGAGAGCACATGTGTTTTTATGAGAATTATGCTGAGATAGGTAACAGATGAGGATGAAATTTGGGCTTGACTGAAGTAATGGAGTCTGTCTGTGAAGGCTTGCGGCAGTACAGCCCAGGTAATTTGCTGAGCCTGATGGGTGTCAGGGTCAGTCCAAGTGAAAGCAAAGAGAGGCTGGGATGACGGGTGCAAAGGAATAGTAAAGAAAGCATGTTTGAGATCCAGAACAGAATAATGGATTCTGGAGGGAGGTATTGAGGATAGGAGAGTATATGGGTTTGGCACCACGGGGTGGATAGGCAAACCAATTTGGTTGATAAGGCATAGATCCTGAACTAACTTGTAAGGCTTGCCTGGTTTTAGGACAGGTAAAATGGGGGAATTGTATGGAGAGTTTATAGGCTTTAAAAGGCCATGCTGTAGCAGGCGAGTGATAACAGGCTTTAATCTTTTCAAAGCATGCTGTGGGATGGGATATTGGCATTGAGTGGGGTAAGGGTGATTAGGTTTTAATGAGATGGTAAGGGGTGCATGATCGCTCACCAAGGAGGGAGTAGAGGTATCTTATACTTGTGGGTTAAGGTGGGGGAATACAAGAGGAGGACGCAAAGGAGGCTTTGGATTGGGAAGAAGGGCAGCAATGAGATGTAGCTGTAATCCAGGAATAATCAGGGAGGAAGATAATTTAAAGTGTCTTGGCCTAATAAGGGAACTGGGCAGGTGGGGATAACTAAAAAGGAGTGCTTAAAGGAGTATTGTCTAAGTTAGCACCAGAGTTGGGGAGTTTTAAGAGGTTTGGAAGCCTGGCTGTCAATACCCACAACAATTATGGAGGCAAAGGAAACAGGCCCTTGAAAAGAAGGTAATGTGGAGTGGGTAGCCTCCGTATTGATTAAGAAGGGAACGGACTTACCTTCCACTGTGAGAGTTACCTGAAGCTCGGCATCCGTGATGGTCTAGGGGGCTTCTGAGGTGATTGGGCAGCGTTAGTCTTCAGCTGCTAAGCCAAGAAGATCTGGGAAGGAGTCAGAGAGCCTTGGGCCAGAGTTCCAGGGGCTCTGGGAGTGGCTGCCAGGTGAGTTGGACAGTCCGATTTTCAGTGGGGACGTGGCTTAGGAGGAATCCTGGGCTGCGGGCATTCCTTGGCCCGGTGGCCAGATTTCTGGCACTTGTAGCAAGCTCCTGGGGGAGGAGGTTCTGGAGGAACACCTGGCTGCTGCAGTTCAGGCATTTGGAAGTTCTTGTGTGCTGGAGATGTGGCTGGGGTTTGTCTCACAGTGGAGGCAAGGAATTGCAACTTTTTTTCTATTATTGTACACCGTGAAGGCGAGGTTAATTAAATCTTGTTGTGGGGATTGAGGGCTGGAATTTAATTTTTGGAGTTTTATTTCATGTCGGGAGCAGACTGGGTAATAAAATGTATTTTGAGAATAAGACAGTCTTTTGACCTTTTAGGGTCTAGGGCTGTAAAGTGTCTCAAGGTTGCTGCCGAACAAGTCATGAACTGGGCTGGGTTTTTTATATTTGATGAAAAAGAGCCTAAACGCTATCTGATTTGGGATAAAGAAAAAGGAGCATTAACCTTGACTATGCCTTTAGCTCTAGCCACCTTTTTAAGAGTAAATTGCTGGGCAGGTGGGGGAGGGCTAGTCATGGAATGAAACTGTAAGCTGGACCGGGTGTGAGGAGGGGAGGTGATAAAAGGATTATAGGGTGGAGGAGCAGAGGCTGAGGAAGAATTGGGACCTAGCTCGGCCTGGCAAGGAGTAGCCTGGGGAGGAGGGGAGAGGTCAGATAGGTCTGTAGAAAAGGAAGTTTGGAAAGACTCAGCAACACTTGGGGTTGGGACTGAGGGGACAGGTGAGAGGGAAAGAAGGAAGATTTGGGATGAGTTGCATTGGGAACAGAGACTAGAGAGGGACCCATGTGTAAAAGAATGCCTGGACGTCAGGCATCTCAGACCATTTGCCTATTTTATGACAAGAATTATTTAGATCTTGTAGGATGGGAAAATTGAAAGTGCTGTTTTCCGGCTATTTGGAACTAATGTCGAGTTTGTATTGGGGTCAAGCGGCATTGCAGAAGAAAATAAGATGCTTAGATTTTAGGTCAGGTGAGAGTTGAAGAGGTTTTAAGTTCTTAAGAACACAGGCTAAGGGAGAAGAAGGAGGAATGGAAGGTGGAAGCTTGCCCATGGTGAAGGAGGCAAGCCCAGAGAAAAGAGAGTAGAGACACGGAGAAGGGGTGGGGGGTTCTTGCCCTCCAGAAAAGCAGAGAAGGGGTCGGGGCGCAGAGATATGACGTCAGGGTGTGGAAATAAGGGATTGGGGTGCAGAGATATAAGAGGTTGGGGCATGGAAATAAGGGATTTGGGTGCAGAGATGTAAGAGGTCGGCGCATGGAAATAAGGGATCGGGGCACAGAGATACAAGGTTGGAGTACTTGCCCCTCCCGCAGAAAAGTGGGACTTGCCACTAAGGGTGAAGGAGAAGGGGTTGGGGGTTTCTTGCCCCCCAGAAAGGCGGAGAAGGGGTAGAGACATGGAGAGAAGGGGTTGGGGTACTTGCCTCTCCCCCAGAAAAGAGGGACTTGCCGCTTAATGGTGAAGGACAAAGGCAGGCGTCCCTGCGTGGTCTGACACCTCTGAAACGTGGGTGAATAATCAGAGATGCATCCCTGCAATGATTAAACACCAAGGGAAGGCTGCCTTCCCAGTCCGTGACCGGCAGCAGAGTTTTGTGTCCACGGATAAAACGTGTCTCCTTTGTCTCTACCAGAAAATGAAAGGAATCGAAATTAAGAGAAGGGAGAGATTGAAGTGTGGCACCAAGATTGAAAGGAGAAAGAGGTTGAGGGACAGTGAGGGAGGTTGGAGAACAGAGTAAAAAGAGGCCGCTTACCGGATTTGAAATTGGTGAGATGTTTCTTGGGCTGGTGAGTCTGAGGACCTGAGGTCGTAGGTGGATCTTTCTCATGGAGCAAAGAACAGGAGGACAGGGGATTAATCTCCCAAGGGAGGTTCCCCGATCCGAGTCACAGCATCAAACAGGCTTTGTGTGAGCAATAAAGCTGTTTATTTCACCTGAGTGCAGGTGGGCTGAGTCCAAAAAGAGAGCCAACGAAGGGAGATAGGGGTTGGGCCATTTTATAGGATTTGGGTAGGTAAAGGAAAAAGGGGGGTTGTTCTCTGGCAGGCAGGAGTGGGGGTCATAAGGTGCTCAGTAGGGGAGCTTTTGAGCCAGGATGAGCCAGGAGAAGGAATTTCACAAGATAATGCCATCAGTTAAGGCAGGAACAGGCCATTTTCACTTCTTTTGTGGTGGAATGTCATCAGTTAAGGCAGGAAGGAACCGGCCATCTGGATGTGTACCTGCAGGCCACAGGGGATATGATGGCTTAGCTTGGGCTCAGAGGCCTGACATTCTTTAGCTCAGAATTCCATAGTCTTCTTTCAAAGTTCAGCATGAGTAAACAGTTCTTACTTTTTCCTCTTTTTTGAAAATTAATGAGTTGCATATGTTTTTGACATTTTATGTCTATTTTCTCTCTTAATTTACTTTGTATTTTTTAAAAATGCAAATTTCTGGATTTTGATAATAGCAGATTCCTAGATTTTTCCAAAGCTTCAAAATATTTTCTTATGTGAAATATAAAATGTGTTTAATTTTGACTTTTTTTCTTAATTTGTTTTATAGACATATAGATGGCACTCACATCTCTTTTTCCACACAAAGATCCTTTCAGATATGTTAAAGAACATGTCAAAGAAAGGTATATATTTGTAATTATAGACTAAACAAGCAGGGCAAGAAACAAAATTGCTAATATCTAAAACCATTTGTCACAGTGTATATAGTTAATATTAATGTGAATATCTATCACTACTCTCAAGACAGGCAAAAAGCTAGAGCTTGTGTAGGGAAAGGCTTGCTTTACAAGCTAAAGCTGTGTGCTTTCTGATTGACTGGAAGTAGTCATCAATGGCTCAATTGTCATTTAACAAATATTTCAAAATTCTAAAAATAAACAGAAAACCTAGGGTAGAAGCAGTGATTGTTTGTAATGCTTGCAGAACATTACTTCCTTAAATGTTAGGCCATTTTTGCTCATTAATTCCTTACTTGGCTAGCCTTCCTGCTGTGAACAACTTACTATGAAAAGCAGGCTCTTGCATGACACAGCTGGAGGCCAAGCATAACGGATTTCAGAACCCAAAACATTCTAAAATTTCCTATGATTTCCGGACACACTTACCTACAAGTGCTAAGGCTTCTATTGTTTATCATTTTATGTGCGTGTGGTTTCTGATTAATTATACTATTTGAAATGCTTCTTGAAAAATGTAGTTGTGAAAATATATGTGGAAAGTATAAGAGATTTTTTTTTTTCTGCAGAATTTAACGGATAGGGTTGGGTTTCATTGTATAGGTAGATTTGGGGAAACACGTCTGTTTATTTTTTGAAGGTAAGATAATTAATCTGTCACTATAATCAATTTAATAAATTACTCTCCGAGATATTGAAAATTGTACTAAGGACACAGGCATTTTCTTTATGCGTCAAGGTTTATTTACAAGGCAAGGTTGTTAGATTAGATTACCTTTGAGTCAGTTTTCAATTATAAAATTGCATGGTTCTAAAAGGTAATATTTGACATTATTCTCATCTATAAATAACAAATATTGAAGTCATGTCTTTTTAAAATTTTTCTCTCTTTCTGTATAGAAACTTGCTGGATGCAAGTACAATGTCAACTGTAGAATATTCATATAGGGAAAACCCATAGCAAGTTTTTGACGTGGTGTGATACTTTGCACAATACTAAACTATTTGGAAGTTCAAACATAAAAGTATATTCAGATCCAATATGTAAAGAACTGGTCACCACTCATTTTCTTAAAGAAAGGCTGGAAAATGGAAAATCAATGAAATAAAGAGAATTAAAGTCAAAGAACAATCCACCACCTGAAAATCTGGAAAAAGACACAGAGGGACACAGGAACCAAGATCTGCTTATTTAGAGCAAAAGCTGCTGGAGACACAAATTGAAAAAAGAAAAAGAAAAAAATACTCATTATTGTGATGAATTGCTGGGTGCACCCACACTTTACTGAGCCCCTTTTCAGGTGTCCTTTAAGTTCTTCTTGTGGCCTACCAGGAGGATGAGAAAAATAGACAACAGTGCTATTCAATTTGGATATTTCAACATTACTTTGTCAGTAATGATTAGAGAAAACAGGCAAAAAAATCAGTAACAACACAGTTGCTGATCCTTAATTTAATTGGCATTGCTAAAATACTGATTCTAACAACAACAGAAACCATATTCTTGTCAAAATCACAAGGAAAATTTTATGGTGAAATACTATATTCTTTACCATAAAACACAGTTTGACAAAATGACTAGAAATCATACGAAGTATATTCTCAGATCAAAGTCAAATTAAGCTAGAAATTAGTAACAGAATATTGGAAAACCCTTAAATACTTAGACATTAAAGCATTTCTAAATGACTATGGTTTAAAGAAGAAATCTGCAGTTACACTTTTTCTCTCTCTCTCTTTTTGTGGAGAACGGGGACTTACTATGTTGCCCAGGCAGGTCTCAAACTCCCGGGTTCAAGTTACCCTCCTGCCTCTGCCTTCCTAAGTGCTGATATTACAGGCATGATCCACCATCCCTGGTCAGAAATATGAAAAGTAATTTTAGATATTTTCAATTAAATGAATATGAAAATAGAACTCATCAAAATTTCTGTTATTCAGCTAAAACTGTGGTTAGAGGGATATTTATATCATTAAATTTATATGTTTTAAAGTAAGGAAGATCTAAAATTAGTAACCTTAGCTTCTACCTTAGGAAAATAGAGAGAAACGAGAAATAGTGCTAGTAGAAATAACAAAACTAGAGCAGATGTTGACAGAGTAAAACAGGAAAATAATAGAGAAAATCAACAAAACCAAAAGCTAGTTCTTCAAAAAGATCAATAAGATTGATCAACCTATATCAAGGCTAACCAAATAAAAAGAGAGATTACACAGGTTACCAATATCAGAAATGAAAAGGAAATCATCACTAATGTCATCAATAGACATTGAAAGGATAATAAGTAAATAATACAAACAACTCTATACACACAAATTCCATAATGTAGATGAAATGGTCCAGATCTTTGAAAGATGCAAACTCCCAACTGACTCAAAGAGAAATAGGGTAACCTGAGTAGTCTTATGTCTATAAAAGAAATTGAATCAGTAATTAATCTTCCAGACAAGAAAGTACTGGGCCAAAATGGTAAATTCTATCAAAGTGTTAAGGATGAAGTAATACTAATTCTCCTCAATGTATTTCAGCTAATGGAAATAGAAAGAAGACTCCCTAATTAATTGTATGAGGCCAAAATTACCCTAATATGAAAACCACATGAAGTTATCATAGAAAAAGGAAACTATAGATCAATATGTCTCATGACTGCAATTGCAAAAATACTCGGCAAATATTTAAAAATCAATTTGGTAATATATAGAAAGGAAAATGCATGCTGACCAATTGGGCTTCACAAAGGAAATGCAAGGCTGATGTAACTTTCGAAGATCAGGAATGCATTTCATCATATTAGTAGACTGAATAAGAATATATATATGTGTATATATATATATAATATTAATGGATTCAGAAAAAGAGTAACAAAATTTAAAACATATTTATGATAAAACTCACCAAAAATCTCTACAAAGTAGAAGGGAACGTTATTAATCTAATAAATCATAAATAAGAAAATTCTCCAGCTAACATCATACTTAATGGTGACTAAACGCAGTCACTTTCTAAGATTGTGAAAAAAGCAAGCATGTATTTTCTAATAAGAAAAATTAATAAAAAAATGTAAAGACTGGAAAGAAAGAAATAAAACTGCTTTTTTTCACAAATGACATGCTATTCTTTGTACAAAACTTCAAAGAACCCACCCACACACAAAGAAATCCTGAAACTTTTAATCAAGTAGAACAACATCACAGGATATAAGGTTATTAGACAAAAATAAATTGCTTTTACATATGTAAGGAGTACAAATTTGGAATTTGATATTACTTAAAAATATTGCTTACTATATACCAGAAATGTAGATAATTAAGCATAAATTTTATAATATATATATATACATATATATATACAGGATTTGTATGGGAATAACTATAAAAGAGTGATGAATAAATCAAAGAAGAGCTAAGTAAATGAAGAGATAATTTATATTCATGGATTGGAAGACTCGCTATTGTGAAGATTTCAGTGATTTCTAACCTGATTGATAGATTTAATACAATCTCAAACAAAAGCCCAGCAACGTATTCTATGTTTAGTGACTTACAGATTCTATAGTTTAAATGTAAAGGCAAAGGAAGTATATTATCCAACAAAATATTGAAGAAGCATAAGAAAAAAACAAAAAAGACAACAACAAAGTTGAAGGAATTACACTATGTTATTTCAAGACTCGGTAAATGTTTCAGTAATCAAGGGAGTTTGATATTGATGTAAGAATAGATATATAGATCAGTGAAACATAGAGAGCCAAAACCAACAGAAATATAATCTACTAATTTTTTAACATAGGTGCAAATACACTTCAATGAAAAATGGATACTTTTTGGTTCAACAAATGGAGTTGAACCGATTGGGCACTTACATGCAAACAAATGAATTTAGACGACAACTTTGCACCTTATGCAAATATTAGCTCAAAAGTGCATCATATACCTAAATGTAAAATGCAAAACTAAAACATCTAGAAGAAAACAAGCATAGGGGTAAAATCTATGTGACCCTGGTTTTGTGGATTAGATGTTTAGATACAATTAAGAGTACTATCTTTGAATAAAAACGATAAGCTAGGCTTTATTAGAATTAATACCCTTTGCTCTGACACTATCAAGTGAATAGAAACAAAATCCCCAGACCAGGAAGAAATATTTCTAAATTATGTGTTTGATAGAAGGCTTATATCCAAAATGAACAAAGTACCTTTATCACAAAACATACAACCTAATTTAAAAATTAATCAAGTATATAATGGGTGCAGGAAATCAACATGGCACATGGATACATATGTAACAAACCTGCACATTGTCACATTGTGCACATGTACCCTAAAACCCTAAAGTATAATAAAAAATAAAAAAAAAAAATAAAAAAAATAAAAATAAAGTGGCTTCCTCACAAAAAAAAAAAAAAAAAAAAATTTTTAAAAATCTGTGTATAAAAATAGCCCAAAAGACCGTTATATGGATTCCTTCTAAGAGAAGACAATATTATATGTATCATCAGATATTTCCTAGAGAGCCTATCTACAAAATGTGAATAGCATATATTCATCATTCTAGATTCAGTAATAATAAGTACCTAGAGGTAAATGGATGAAAATAACTTCTGCATGGGCTAGCCAAGATGCAATTCTGTAGCACATTTGTATACAACAAAGCTAAATATTAGAATACAGGTTATTATCTTTTTTTTTTTCTTTTTTGCAGCTGTACTAGCTGTGCTACTTGTTTTAGCAGAGAATTAGGAAGATTGAAAGACTTAATTGACTCTTACTGGAGACTGGAACAGAAATGAGCAGTTTACAATGAAATATATCTATAAGCAGTGCTCTGAATAGGCCACTTCTTTCCGTATATTTTAAAAATATTTGATGTTTTTATAATGCCAACATCACTCTTGTTTTCCAAATGAGTCATTTTCCTTTTTAGTATTTTTATACAATAACCACTCTGTGTAGGGTATTGATCTATCTGTAAAATAAGATGTGGTGACAAAAAAAAAATACAGCATTTACTCACTGGCATGTAGGAGTTTTATCTACTATAGGATAAAGGTGCATGCTTTAGTGAATATGTATATGTTTATTTTAGTAAATATTTAGAATATGTATAATAAGCATGTGTTAAGTGCTAGAAATTAAAAAAAGAAGTATCCATTTATCCATCATTTGTTTAGCAATGAAAAAATTAAATTCATGATGTACGTGGTGTTGCTCTAGGTGCTAATAAATCAGAAGTGAACAAGATTGGCACATTTCTATTTATAAAGAGATTATGTTCTGGAGCATAAATAAGTTTATAAACAAATTATGGAGATTATTTTTAAGCATTATAAGGGAAGATAGGAAAGAAAACAAGAAAACATTAAGAAGTTTAGGAAAGTAGTTATTTTGTTTCAGGTAGAGGTGGGTGGAGGTGAGGTGAGAATCATGTCATTATTAGTTGATTGCTGTGTATGTCTCAAACTTTGGCACTTTTGCAGTTTAAGATGGCTATGTGAGTGATAAACAGCGAAGAATTCATAAATCTGTAATGAAAATGATGTGTCAAAGCAAATAATAATGATTGATCAAATTTTGCACATCAGGAGTCCAAAGAGAAAGAAGGAGAAAAAAGAATGAATAAGAGATCTGTCTATTCTATGTTCTTTCCTTCTTTTCTATTTCTTTGAAGTTGATAGATTCCTTTATATTAGGGTCCATTTTAGTTGAGATGTTTACAAATTTATTTAATCCCAGATATTTTTAAAATAAAAATTGATGGATATTCTTGCTTCCTCAAACAACAACAACAACAACAACAACAACAGCAACAAAAAACAAACAAAAAAAAAACGAGGGCATAGAACACTCACATTTCTATTATCTCAAGCCCTTAAATATTATTGTCATGTATTTTGGTTCTCACTCATTTTAACTCCAAAATATTTATTTCTCTTATTTGCTATAGTCACTTGTTTAAATATACCTGAATATATTTTTGTCTTTTCATTTTTTTATATCGCAAATCTTCCAGCTGTGATTATTTTTTTCTCTTAGAAGAAAAACATTTAGAAGATTCTTTATTGATGTTCTGCTCTGTTGATTTTAGACTCTCTCTATATATATCTCTCTCTCTTCTTAAACGCTTCCTATCTATCTATCTATTTACCCATCTATTATTTTTATCAATTATAGTATTTCCAGTTTAATAAATAAGAAACAATAGTTATATTACATACATGTTATAGAGTAAAGAATTAGCAGGCCTGGTTTGTCCAAACTTCTGCACATTCCAAACATGGACAGGGAACCAGTAAGCCCTTGGAATATCCTGCCTGTGAACAGTGTGTTTATTTACCTGAGTCCTCAAGCCACACCATATGACTTATGCTAACCATGTGATTTATGGTATGGTCCTTGGGCCATGTAGTATCAGCTTGACCTCTAGAAAGGATGGAAACTAAAGGTCAGCCACTCATCTAGTCAGCCATGCCTATGTGACAAACCCCCAGTAAAAATCTCTGAGCTGGGTGTGGTGACTCACGCCTGTAATCCCAGCACTTTGGGAGGCCGAGGCAGGCAGATCACGAGGTCAGGAGATTGAGACCATCCTGGCTAACATGGTGAAACCCCGTCTCTACTCAAAATACAAAAAATTAGCTGGGCATGGTGGCATGCGCCTGTAGTCCCAGCTACTCGGGAGGCTAAGGCAGGAGAATCACTTGAACCCGGGAGGTGGAGGTTGCAGTGAGCTGAGATCACACCACTGCACTCTAGTCTGGGTGACAGAGCAAGACTCCGTCTTAAAAAAAAAAAAAAAAAAATCCCTGGACACTGTACCTCAAGTAATCTTCCCTGATTGGCAAATACTCCTTTCATGTTGTCATCATTTTGATGGGAGAATGAAACATTATCTACATTTTTTCACTGGATGAAGACAGTCGGAAGCTTGTGTCTGGTCTTTCCTGCCCTATGTGACTTTCCCATTGCTGATGTTAGTCTGTGTCTTTTCACTGTAATAAGACGTAATTGTGATTATAACAATTTTTCTGAGTTCAGAGAATTCTTCTAACAAGTCAATGAACTGGGGGTGGCCTTGGGGATGCCTAAACACATAGGACATATGATAATTTTTTCTTCTAGGCTGAACCAGCATAAAGAAATGCACTCCAGGTTCAGACTCATAAAAATCATAAATATTAGTCAATATTAAGCTTTGCTAATAATTTCAAAGTACAGATAGTAAAGCTGCTGACACAAAGCATGTCTAAAAAATCACACATAGCTATCCAAGTCTTTTTTTTTTCCTCTTCTTGAGCACCAGCAATCCGGTCCAGAACAACAGGTGAGATTACAAAGTGAGAAACCGCTAATAACTGCAAAGGAGGGGATTCATTTTTGAAATTTATTTTATACTCCAGATCACGTGACATTTTCCAGGGAGCTATGCCTCAGAAGCCAAAGATTTTATTTATTATACATAATCTTTAGCCAAGTACATCCTCCTAAGACCATTTCAGAAATAAGGACTGTTGCTGTTAGAAAATATTACTAATCTCTTTATGAGAAGAAGGTTAGATTGGGTTACCTTCTTTCTTTGTTTTTCCTCTGGTTAAAGAGATTAAATAGACATAACGCAACTGATTAATAACCTTGTTTCCCAAAATAGATTCTGTATGAACTGTGATAATATTTAGGTTGGACAATAATTTATATCGAAACATGACAGTAGATCAGAACTTGTTCTCTTTTCTAAGTTCCCTGGGATCTCTAATGATTTTTAAAGCAAAGTTTACTGTTAATATTTTATTCATAGTGTTAATAATTGTAATTATTTTTCCATTTCTGTTAAAACCCTTTTCACTAACCCTCCACTCTGTTTTCTTGGATAAGCTAACACATTCTTTTTAACCAGCTTCTTTCAAAGACTCATATACTTTATTACATTAATTAGCTATTGCTGTGTAGCAACTTACTACAAAACCTAGTGGCTCAAAACCACAATAAATATTTATTATCTCTCACAGTGTTTGTGGAGAGTAATTTTTTAGTAGCTTTGCTGAGTAGTCATGTCTAATCTGTTCTGATAAGGTTGCAATTAAAATGTCCACAGGGATGTCAGTTTGAATATTTGGGGATAGAAGATCCACTTCCAAGGTGGCTCATTCACGGGCAGGCAAGTTGGTGCTAGCGAGTTGGCAAAATGTCTCAATTTTTCCCATAGGACTTTTCATAGGGCTGTTTGGGTATCTTCACAACATAGCAGCCTGCCTTCTTCAGAAGAAGCAATTTGAGATAGAAGGTGCCAATCAAAAGGTATACGTAATTTATGACCTAGTCTCAGAAGTCACATAAAATTACCTTGGCCATGTATTATTTTTAGTCCCAAAATCTAACAACCAACAGTCAAGGGATGGGAAATTTGGCTTTATATTTTGAAGGTAATAGTGTCATATAATTAGTGGACATATTTTAAGACTAACACATTTAATGTTGAGAATAACCTTCAACATAGCACAAATTCATTACAACAACTAGAATTTTTTCCCAGGTCTGTTTCATCAAAAGGTTATTACCATTATGCTCAGGGATGATATTTGAAACATTTGGCAATGAAATCACAAAAGGACTGAACAACAGTATAGAAGGCAACTCAGCCAGGATGGTGTTCTGCACTTTGACTATGCCCAGCCTTGCTTTGCTGTTTGTAGGTTTCTATAAAATTTGGATAGTGTCTTAATTGGTACTGGGAAAGCCTTACTTATTATCTCTTACAAGTTAGCCTTACCTCTTTTTTTGAAACTTCAATTAGATTTTCTCACTTTACCCTCTATATCTTTTACCTTCTTATTGTATGCACATGTGTTTATCTATCTGGGGTAACTTTTAGATAACGGTTTTTTCAGTCTATCTTCTTAATTTTCTCTTCAAGAGTAAATATTAATACTACTTTGTTAAAAAGCATACAGAAAGCTTAAATTTCCACTGCCGTACTTTTATATATAGTAGTTTTGCTTGATTCTCATTTTTCAATGTAGCTTTTCCTTTCATATTTAAGCTCTTTCATTTTTATGAAATACATTAGTTTTTACTCTATATCTGATAATTTCTGTGTTTGAATGGTTAGATTTAAAAAAAAATTTCTGCCAACTCTTGCTTCTGGTATTGCAATTTCTTGTGCATTTACCAAGTTGCCATTTACAGGTTTTACTGGCAAGAAAAACACTAGTATGTTTTGTGAAAAGACCATATATGCAAAATGAACCCCAAATGTGGAAGGAGCCAAGAAACCAAAAAATGAGATAGATGAATCTATTTTGGTGGTAGAGGGTAATTCATTGGGGATCTTACAGGCAGAAGCATAGTACTGGATGGCAGCAAAACAGGTAGATCTCTGTACAATTACTCCCTAGACCCAGGACTTGCATACCATAGAGAAAGAGGGTATATGCTCTATGGAGACAATTAACAGCAAGCCTCCAGAACAGTCAAGAATGCTGTACGTGTTACAGCCCCTAATTTGTGCAATAACATCAAGATTGAGTTGATGTAAGGACAAGATTTATGGTAAGTACATGTTCTTACACTGAGGATAGTAAGTAAAGTTGAAATTAGAAGGCATTCCCAGGACTGAAATTAATCAAAAGGCTTTGGCCTCCACATTCTACTCCTCTAATTTGGTTCTGAAAATCTCACATTCCCACCTCTTCTGCAGTGTTCCCTGAGCCTCTAGTGGGGAGGCCAATGTGGGTGATAAGCTGCTCCAATTTGCTTTCTACTTGAAAGCAGAGGTGACAGCAACAATACAGACAACAGCAGGCAATGACACTTACACCAAGTATAAAACACAGCATCAATGATGCCTTTTGCCACCATGTTCCCCAGGATCCAAATCAAGAGGTATAGAGGAGAATAGCAATATGAATAGAAAACTATGGGCAGAAATACAAGGGATTGGTAGGTACTTGGCGAGGCAGCTCTTCATCATCAAGCAAAATGATTGTGGTAGCTTCATCTTAGTTAGGACATAGGCAGCCAGAGGAGTATGTGCTGGGCATGCATGCCAAACATGTTGCCTGAGGGGCAAAGGTGCCTGTGGCATTATCTGTAAGGTTACAAAGGTGGCAGAGGACCATGTCAAATGGGCAACTAGAGAGTCCTTTAAAAGGGGCTATATTCCAGTGTGTTGGTACATGGAACATCTTGGTTCAGACACCCACAGAATCAACAGAGACCATTTTGGTTAGCCAGAGAATTCCTTGCTTTCCGGTAATTAATACCCTGTTTAACCTGGGAGAAGTTGTCAGTCCAATCCCCATTTAGGTGTTCCCTCCCATGGTTCAAGGTCTCGGGGAGTCCTGAATAACATTTGCCATTGGCCTTTTATTAGTTCCAGTAGAAAGGCATCTGGGTGAACGTTTTTTACAATTATGGTTAATAGACCGTTCTCCACAATGGTCCCAGGTCATTGGTATGGTGCCACCCCCATATTCATTTCAATTGAATGAAGATTCCTAATGGCTTGAGAAAAAAACTTTGCCCACCCATGCAAAGTATTAGATTATAAATTGTTTGCAATTGGGCCTTCAAAATGCTGTTTTTTCTTTCAATCAACCCTGCCATTTGGAGATTATGTGGCAAGTGAAATATATCTTTTTTCATGTGCCCAGTCTTGGGTATCATGTCCATTGAAATGTGTGCCTTGATTGCTGAGGATATCCACACATGACACTGAGTTGCTACAAGCCCTTTATAGTAGCTGTTTGGTTTGCACTTTTGTAAGACAAGGCCTGCAACATTTTCATGGCAGTATCAACGCATTCTAGTGCATACTTTTATGCTAAGCTTACTGACAGGGGTTTGATATGGTCTCTTTGCCAGTCTCTCGTGAAGGCAGGTCTTAAATGTGTGTTCTGGTGTGTGTTTGTAATGTGGCAGGGGCACATGTAGGAGCAAACTAAGCAGTTGGCTATTGCTGCCACTAAATCTGTAAAGTGGAGGGGCAATCCTAGTCTTCTTGCTATTTGCCAGATCAATCGTGCACCAATGCCCACTATGTTTATGTACCAAATCAGCTAGCTCAGATGATTTGGAGGGAGGTAGTGTTCTAAAAATTTTTTTTTTTTTGAGATGGAGTCTTGCTCTGTCACCAGGCTGGAGTGCAGAGGCACGATATCGGCTCACTGCAACCTCTGCCTCCCAGATTCAAGCAATTCTCCTGCCTCAGCCTCCTGAGTAGCTGGGATTTCAAGTGCGTGCCACCACACCCAGCTAATTTTTGTATTTTTGGTAGAGACGGGGTTTCACCATGTTGGCCAGGATGGTCTTGATCTCTTGACCTCGTGATCTACTCACCTCAGCCTCCCAAAGTGCTGGGATTATAGGTGTGAGCCACTGCACCCAGCTGGCAGTGTTCTAATTTTTGCTAAGGTATCTCCTTCATATTACTGGGAGACGAATCTGACCAGTATATTAAAATATGATACGCAATCAGCAGTGAGTTCTTGTAGCCTCTCCCAAATGTCTTTCCAAATGGCAGCTCTCCATCAGGGATTTTTAAGCACATATCAATCATCTTGAGTCCATTGGGCAAGCCAAGCTGTAAGATCCTTAAATACTGCCCAACTGGCTGTACAGAAAACTGTAGACCATTGTGCATGGGTGCAAACAGACCATACAGTTCAGAGTTCTGCCCATTAACTGCTCTGTTGCATTGCCATTTCAAACCATATCTGTGGTTGGCCAGCTACTGCCATCCATATACAAGGATTATCTCAGCTCAACCCATCTGAGAATTATGTGTTTACAAGAATAGAGGCTGTGCCTTTATGTTTCATCAGAGGTAACTTCTGTGGGGTTTCCACAGTAGAAGCAGCACTGGTCTCATAGAGTACTGGCCCTAAGATAGCATGCAGTTCACCTCTCAAGGTACTCATAGAGAGGGTGCTATGTTGTTGCATGTATGCATGACACTCTTGTAAAGTGGAGGCCTAGGGAATACCCAATACAGGCCTGATAAACCTTTTATCCAGCCTTTAATAGGGAGGCTTGTTCTCACTATTACCAGCAAAACATCAGTTATGGTTTCAACTTGCTGCAAAACATGTATAGTCACAGGACCCATTGTTCCGTTGGAAAATAGTAGTGAAGGGTGAACTGCTTTCCTATGCTGGACTTGCCAGAGGTCCCAACTGGTTTCCTCAGAGATTATGATCACATTCCAAAGATGTCGGTAGCCCAGGAAGAGGGAAACCTAAATCTGTCTAAGCTGCTAGTATTTTAGCCTTCTCAAAGGCTTCCTCTTGTTCTTTATCCAAGCACCAACTAGATTCCTTCTTTACCAGTTGGTATAAGGGATACAAACATTGAGCTAAATATGGAATAAAAGCCGGCCAATATTCCAAAAGACCTAGGAAACTTTGTGAGTGTTTAACTGTTCTATTTTATTTTATTTAGAGTCTTGCTCTGTCACCCAGGCTGGAGTGCAGTGGCATAATCTTAGCTCACTGCAACCCCCAACTCCCGGGTTCAAGTGATTCTCCTTCCTCAGCCTCCCAAATAGCTGGGACTAAAGGTGCCTGCCACCACGTCCAGCTAATTTTTGTATTTTTAGTAGAGGAGGGGTTTCACCATGTTGACCAGGATGGTTTTGAACTCCTGACCTCAAATGATCCACCCACTTCGGTCTCCCAAAGTGCTGAGATTACAGGTGACCAGCCTGTTTAACTGTTTTAAACATGAAAAATTGTATTTTCTCAATGACTGCTTCTAGGGTAAGGTATTGATAGTAGCAGGAGACAGACAAATTCCTACGCAGACAGGGACGGTCCATAGTGAAACACAACCTTCAAGCCAAACACACCTTAAAGCCTGAAAACTGAGCTGCTAGTTCCGGGTGAGTCCACGACTGGAGTGAGAACTTCCTTGATGCTGTTTGGTCAATGACATGGTGCTTTTTCCAGGCCCACCCACGGACCAATCAGCAAACACTCCCACGTTTTGAGCCTATGAAAACCCTGGACTCAGTCACACGTTTGGACTACCTGCTTTCAGGCCCCCTCTCACACAAAAGCTATCCACTTTGGGTCCACTCTCATATTGAGAGCTTTTCTGTTGCTCAGTAAAACCCTTCTCTGCCTTGCTCACTCTCCAGTGTCCATGTGCCTCCTTCCTCTTGGATGCAGGCTAAGAACCTGGAACCCAACAAATGGGGGGTGTGAAAGGAGTTGTAACACTGTAACCTTTCAGCCTTCTGCACTGGGCGGCTGCCCCACAGAATGAAAAGCAGCAGCAGCAGGGCCAGGCCAGCCCAGGAGCCACAGACTAGAGCAGGGTGGCAGGACCAAATGAGCTCTGACACACCCTTGTTTGCCAAAGCATGTGGACAGCGGAAACAAAAGAGCTGTAACACAAAAGAGCTGTAACTTGAACGAGCTATAATACAGATAAGCTGTAATGCTTCCTGGGGTCTCAAATTTCGGGAATCCCCGGGCAAGAGTCATAACGCCCCCTGGGGCTCCATGGCTGCTCTTGTCTCCAAGTTTTTGGGTGCTACTGCCTCCTCCTTGTCCAGACTCCAGCACCCAATGCGAAAACCGTGGCAAGCTGGGCTCAGCCATGCGCTGAGCATGGAGTCCCTGTGCCTGAGTGGTGATATGGTTTGGCTGCGTCCCCACCCAAATGTCATCTTGAATTGTAGTTCCCATACCCCCCACATGTTCTGAGAGGGACCCAGTGGGAGGTAAATGAATCATGGGGGTGGTTACTTCCATGCTGTTCTCGTGATAGTGAGTGAGTTGTCACAAGATCTGATGGTTTTACAAGGGGCTTTTCCCCACCTTTGCTGAGCACTTCTCCTTGCTGCCACCACGTGAAGAAGGACGTGTTTGCTTCCCCTTCCACCATGATTGTAAGTTTCCTGAGGCCTCCCCAGCCATGCTGAACTATGAGTCAATTAAACTTCTTTCCTTTATGAATTACCCAGTCTTGTGTATGTCTTTATTAGCAGCATGAGAATGGACTAATACACCTGGGATCTAGGCTAGTAGCACAAGCTGAGTTCAGCCCGCTGGGCCAAGTGGGCAGAGCAAGCCCAGTGGAGAGCCTAGAGCTGAGGGAAGCCCAGGCAGAGGCACCCAGCTGGTGAAGCGGCACCAAAAGAATCCTGAGTCAGTATGTCTTACCTAACCAAGTAACCCCTAGTGAATTTATAGCCAGTCCTTGTCCTTATATCTTTTGTGGGTTGATGGCTCATTTTCTAGATTGAAGTAGGGTGCTCAATGCATTGAGGCATTGCTGTAGCAATGACAAGCCTTCAGAGGTTAGCACAATATCATCAATGTTATGAAACTGTTTATCAGCAGGTGGCATTGGACATAAAGTTGAATCTTTAGCAATAATTTTATGACAAATAGTGGGACTCTGTAGATATTCCTGGGACAATACTTGGAATGCTCATTGTTGGCCATTCCAAATAACAGCAAATTGCCCTTGTCAGTCAGGGAGTAAAGGAACACTGAAGGAGGCATTAGTCAAATCAAACACTGTATGAAAAATGCCTATATTCTCTATTATTTGTCCTATTACTTGAGTTATATTAGGCACAATGGCATGTATCTCAGGAACCACATTATTTAGTTTCCAGTAGTTCACCATCATGCCCCAAGTAGCACCTGATTTTTTTTCCCTCCATAAAGGGCTATTGAAATGGCTCTGGGCTGGCCAAGAAAATTTACTTTTGTCAGTTCCTGTATGATGGTTATAATTTCTTCTATCCCACCAGAAAGATGGAATTGTTTCACACTAACAATATGTTGTGCAGGAGGGAGTTGTACAGATTCCATTTTGCTTCCTTTCTTAAAACACATTTCACAGCCCAAACTTATAGGTAGAATTTCCCCACAGATGTTTGTGTTGTGCATCCTAAAAGGACATCCATACCCAAGATGTCTTCTGTAATAGATTAAATACAGTATAGTAAGCAGGATGGGGACTCGGGGGGCAGGGGGTACTCTGTTCAATACTAAGGAGGAGAGGAGTTTGTTTCACTTGGATTTTTCAACTATGGACCATCTATAGCTGCTTACTTACCAGGGCGTCTTTCTGAATTTCCATGATTTAAAGTACATTCTGCTCCCGTATCCATTAAAGCTAACGTTCTCTGCTTGGTTTTGGATGCTAATAGATTATGAGCTCCATTTAGGGCCTCTGGTCACCCCCTATTATTCATACAGGGAGGCGACCTTGGCCACACTTCTAGTCTGTAGGCTGGGGAGGCATCAACTCCTGAGGCATAGCAATTGGAATTCTCTTATGTGGAGTTTATTTTTTCTCCTCTTCCCTCCTCTGGCAGGGTTCTGGGAAGGTATCCGAATCCTTGATCAGGAGTCAGGTCTTTTTAAAGCCTCACTAATAAAGCATGGGGTTGCCAATCTATTATTTCTTTGTCTCTCACAGCTGAGATCAGATAATACCACATTTGTTTCCTGGCAGTCCTATCTGGGACATTTAGGCCTTGCTTTCTTAGTCTGGCAGACATGGCTCCCTTTTATTTTTTCCTTTTCCTTTAGTAACCCACTGACTTTAACTCTTCCCTTTTTAGTTTCTTCAAGATCAGCTATAGTTTCCCCCGTGTCCTACACATCTTGTCTCAGGAAAGGGCTCAGGTGGAATAGGAGGGGGCCATGCCACTCCCAGTGGGCACCTTGCAACAATTTATTTTTCATGCTCATGGTAAGCACAGCCTTATCTCATCCTTCAAATTGTTGGGTATAGATGGTCTGACACATGTCCAACTCCCTAAATCACTCTGTGCTTCCTCCAGAGATTGTCATGCCACCATCTGACCAAAGAATTCTCCTTTCTTGGGCCAAGCTTTTCTCATGGCCAGGAAAACCAAGTCCATAAGACTATGATTTTCCTAGAGAGTTCTAGCATGAGGCAAACGCTATCTCAAAGCAGGATGAGTGGTCATATTACTCATTTTATTCAACTTCACTCCCTGCTGGGGAAATGTCATTCCAATCACTGTCACACAGCCGCACCAACAGTGTGGCTAAGCTTCCTCTCAGCAGCTGTTGAAAATTTTTTGCTATGTCCAATAAAAATTCTGCTGAGGCTCTCTTGGACAGTTAAGGTTTCCTGAAAAGGTCATCTATTATTGCCCAGCTGCATGTGCTGGGCTTTTGTTTTCCACTACACTAGTGGTCTTGCTCTCAAAAGGGGAGGATAATTATCCCAGTCCTGAAAGATAACTTCTCTCTTCCTCTGACTCACTAGCTGATTCCCAAAGATTTCACATCTTAGCATCTCAGGTCAGTTTAGCAACGATAGCTCACATTTTCAGCCAGCACTATTTCCTTTCTCCCAGACATACAAAGTGGAGCGGCAGGCAAGGGTTTCTAACTGCATCTCCTGAGTTTTGAGCTTATCCATGACTAGAAACAAACACAGAAATAGAGGTACTCATATCCTTTTCTAACTGTAATTCTTCTGCTAGTTTTCATATCATTGCCTGAGCAACAAACTGTGCCTCTGTGGTCACTCCCACAGCACATGACAGTGGCCAACCCACTGTTGCCATAACCTGGTGACCTTCCTTACCTCAGTGGGTCATACAACTTTCTACTATACTCATGTGGTGATCACAGGTGTATAGTGGATAGAAAAGACCACCTCACATGGATAAGGAGGACCACCTCAGGATTCTCCCTGCTAATATGTGCTTCCCTTTGCCCATATTTTGGTTCTTGGACTCCTTCGACTGGCTCACTAACTCTCGCATGAAAAGGCAGTATACACAAAATGACACTCAAACACAGAAGAAGCTGAGAAATCACAGAATGAGAGAGACATTTAGTTTTTCAGTATAGGGTGATTTACTGGGGAACTTATAGAAAGATGTGTAGTCTTAGGTGGCAGTAAGACAGATAGATTTCTGCACCATTGTTCTCTAGACCCAGGACTTATATACCACAGGGAAGAGTGTATATTTTTTATAGAGACAATTCAAGGAAACTCTCCAGAACAGTCAAGAATGCTATGCATGTCACTGTTAATTCGTGTGATAACATCGCAGTTACTATAATCTAAGGGCCAGATTTATGGTAACTACATGTTCTTACACTAGGGGCAAATAGGCGACAATCCCAGGACTGAGATTCATCAGAAATCAACATGGTAGATTAACATCCAAGATGGAGTCACTTTTGCCTCCACATAGTAACAAATGAAATATATACATTTTTTTCTGATCAGAAGTATTTAGATTTAAGTGCAAGAACTATTGGTAGGCCTTATTCAAAATAAGATATAAAGAGATTATTCAAAAATGAAAAATGCATGTGAATATTTTCTGCTTCTAGTTTTTCAAATAACAAAGTAGAACCATCAGAATCATTGCTTGTGGAAGGTTTAATGCGTGTATTATAAAGAAAACACATGAGCTTTGAAATAAGACAGAATTAGGCTTAATTTCCAGATACCTTTATTTCATCTCAATTTACTAAGAGATAAAATAGAGATATTAATAATTACCTCATGCATTTATGATGGAGATTAAAGAGATAATGTATGTGATGTGTCTAGAACGTGTTTTGCATATAATAGATACTCAATGATGAACTGTTGCTGTGCTGTTATTATTGATATGAAATTATAAGGAGGACAATCTCTAAGCCAAAATGTGAGTCATTGTATGTACCATGTAACAGTATTTTTGAATCTAATAAAATTTTTTGGTGGATATTGTTTTTAGAATTTTTAAATTTAAAGCAACTAAATATGACAAAGGACAGATATATTAGTCTCCTTATTACCCACAGTGAATTTCTAATCAATTTAATGAAGTGGTTTAAGGAACAGATAATGAAGCCTGACAACCTGGATAAAATCTAATTTCTACATCTCACTACTTGAAAGACTTGGATAAGTTATTTAACTTCTCTCTGCATCAATTTTCTCATTTATAAAATGAGGATAAAATAGGGCCTACCTCATAGATTTGGTATGAGAATAACATTATTAAAGTGTTTAGCAGATTGACAGAAACTTACTGAGTTCTATGTCAGTATTTTCTTCAATAAACTTTTTAACACAAACATTTTATTACATAGGCTTACATTAAGTGGACTTCAGGAAAAATTATTCTAAGTTTAAGAGAAAATTTTACCTTGAAGAAACACGCACTTGGTTTTTGAGCCATTTTGATAATTGATTTTTTTTTAAGTGAGCCCCTTGTTTGATTACATAGTTTTGATTTAGGATTTTTAAGATAGAGAACATCCCTCCTATGAATAGAAGAAACACAAGATGGAAATAAAGATTTTAATACTTCCAAATTCCAGGAGCTACACACCGTCTCAGGAGGCCCCAAACACACGGAGGTCACAGAACATGTACAGAGAGAAAGGGACACTTTATTGGGTCCAGGGTGTTTTGCAAACAGGTTTCCTATATGGAGTTTTAATTGGTGGTTTAACATATCTTCATAGTCTATATAGAGTGTGAGAGTCACTGGAACCAGTGAAGTTGGCTATAAGCAGTTGTCCTGCAGTGAGTTGGTCACCAGGAGGAAGTTGTATAAGGTAGATATCTGGATTGACCACACTGAGGAAGTGGAAGGAGTGTGGAACTGAAAACTATGTGAAGCATGACTGAACCCGTTTCTTGCACGAGAAAGCCAGACATATTTAAATTGAAGCCAAGACAACATAAACTTATAAAAATTCACTACAAGTACCTTTTCATATCTGAGTTATATCAACCAGGAGAGTATCTCTTACTAAGCATAGCAGATATGAAAGGGCTGTGTGTGTGTGTGTATGTGTGTGTGTGTGTGTGTGTGTGTGTGTGTGTGTATGAAATGGGGGCATTGGAAATAGTGGAGAGCAGGGAAAAGCAGAAACTTAAACTCCTGTTCTGTCTGATCAAAATGACTTGAGCTAACTACTGTTTCACTTACTTCTCTTTGATTATTTTTTCCTGAACAACATCAGGCACTCAGTGATTTCAAGGATGCCTAGCTAACCATGTTCCTCCTCAAGGTAATACTATCTGTAAACAGAGATCATAATAAAATGAACAGAAGAAGATTGTGCTCTTCCAGTCTATTCTTATGAAAATCAATGGACGGAATGTCATACAAATGTTATATAGTATATAGCCAATGAAATTTATTTCATTCGCCAAAATTCTCTGAAGGTTCAAGCAGATTGTTGCATATACCTGTAGTTCATCTTTTTTTAATTTCTTACTGGTATCCTATGGTATAAATGTAAATGTATCATAGTTTAACCATTCACCCATTGAAAGGCATCTTTTTTCACCATTTTTTTGCTATTACAAATAAAGCTGCTATTAATATTCTTACATAGTTTGTGTGTGTGGGTGTGTGTACTTGTGTGCATGTAAAGTACATGTTCATTTATTTGGGATAAATGCACAAGGTTGCAACTACTGAGTCATATGGTAGTTTCATGTTTAGATTTCTTTTTTAATGCTAAAGTATTTCCAGATTGGCCATGCCATTTTATTTGCCACTAGAAAAGTATGAATGAGCTACTTTCTCTGCATCCTTGCCAACATTTGGTGTAAAAAACTACAACAGCAACAACAACAACAAAAAAAACAAAGCAGCAACAACAAAAAAACAGTTCTTCTACCTCTATTTCCAATACTTCTGAATCAAAAGTGTGTTTTTTTTATTTCTCACCTGCAACCAATTCTCCAACTTTTGACACATCAACTGGCTGATTCTATTGAGTCCAATAATTCAATTCAATTCAATTCAATTCAATCTTAAATTACCTACCTAGACTTAACACAGACTCTACAGGTTAAGGACTCAGCTCCACAAGATTACCCTCAGTAAACATTCCAATTGCAAGCCTGGTCCATCCATACTTCTGACCAACCAAGCATATATTTGGGTAGTCACAAAATCCCTTTGACAGGCTTGATAATTTTCTAGAATGGCTTGCAAAACTCAGGAAAACATTTATTCATGTTTAGTGGCTTATTATAAAGAACATAATAAAAAATTAGAGTTTTAATGATTCTTTTATGTAGACATTAGTGATTGAATCATTTACTATTGGTGATTAGTTCAATCTCCAGTCCCTCACCCCCTCCCCAGATGTTAGATGAATGGGGCTGAAAATTCCAACTCTGGATCACATGGTTGCTTCCTCTGGCAACCAGGCCTCATCCTGAAGCTATCTAGAGGCCCATCAAGAGTCACTTCATTTGCATAAGCTCAAGAATATCTGAAAAGGGCTTACTGTGAATAGCAAAATATGTTTTACTTAAACCTATTACTCAGAAATTCCAAGGATTTCAGGAGCTGTGTGCCAGGAACTAGGGATAAAGAACAAATACATGTCTATTATTATTTCATAATATTACAGATGTTACCACTATATCTACATCTATCTATCTATCAATTATCTGTCTATCATCAATCTATCTGTCTATCTATTTGGTCATTCTGATAGGTGGTTAGTGATAACCTTATTGTGGTTTTAATTTCTATTTACCTTTTGAATAATGATGTTGAACATTTTTTATGTGCTTATTTGCCGTCTGTACATGTTCTTCAGTGAAATATCTGCTCATGTCTTTTGGTGATTGTCCAACTGGATTATTTGCTTGTTTGTTTGTTTTATATTGTTGAGTTTTGAAAGTTCTTGATCTATTTCAGATACTAGCTCTTTGACAATACAACTGCAAAAATTTTTTCCCAGTGTGTAGTTTTCCTTTTCTTCGTCGTAACAAGGTATTTCAGAGAGCATTTTTTTTTTATTTTTTATGAAGTCCAATTTATCAGTTTTCCTTTTATGAACCATGTTTTTGGTTGTTTAATCATGGATCCTAAACATTTTCTTCTGTGTGTAATTTATTTAAACAAGTATTACTTTACTTTCTACATTTAAGTCCATGATCTATTCTGAGTTAAATTTCATAGTGTGAGAATTAGTTGAGGTTAACTTTTATTTTTATTTTTTTAATTTATTATGGATGTCTAATTGCTCCAGCACCATTTTTGAAAAAGCTGTCTTTTTTCCACTGCATTGCTTTGTCAACTTTGTGAAGTGTCAGTTCCACATGATTTGTGTGGGTCTGTTTCTTGGTTATCTAGTTCCTGTATTGTTGTATATATTTATTCCTCTGCCAGTACTACACAGACTTGACTAATATGGCTATATGTTAAATCGTGAAACCACTATGGCTATATGCTAAATCTTGACATCTAGAATTATTTTTCCACATTATTCTTCATTTGTAAAAACATTATTTTAGCTTTTTTAGCTCTATTGTTTTTTCATACAATTTTTAGAACAATATTTTCTATATTTGTAAATAATTTTGGGAATATAAGTTGGGAATCTTGCTTAGTCTATATATCAATAGGAGGAGAATTGAATTATTTAGTAAGTTGAGATTTGCAGCCCATTTTCTCGCTCTCCATTAAAAAATTTTCTTGACATATTTTATAGTTTTCAGCATACAAACCATGAATCTTCCTTTTTAGATTTAAACAAATATTCCATCTTTTGTGCAATTATAAATGATACTGTATTTTAAATTTTTTTCCTTACTTGTTCATTGTTAGTAGAAAGAGAATTGAGTTTTTGTGTTCTCTCTTATCTTTCAAACTTCCTGAGCTCTCTTATTACTTTTAGGATGTTTTGTTTGATTCTTTTTTTTTTTAATGTAGACTATTATGCCATATGCAAGAAGGGATAGTTACATTTCCTTCTGATGTATATGATATTTATTACCTTATCTCTCCATATTTCACTGGTTAGAAATTCCAATACTATATTGAATAAGATTGTGAGAACAGACTGCTTTATTTCCAACCTTAAGGGAAAGCAATCAGCCTTGCTAAACAAAATGTGTTAGCTATAGGGTTTTTTTTTTCTTTTTGGTAGATTTCCTTTATTAGACCCCTCTATTTCTATTTTTGAAAAATTTTGTCAAGAATCCGTGTTGAATTTTGTCAAATGGTTTTTCTGAACCTTTTTTTATGACCATATGGTTTTTTATCATTTATATGATGAATTGCATTAATTGATTTTGAATACTGAGCCAGCATTGCATCTAATGGTGGTTTTGATTTGCATTTCCCTAATGAATAATAGTGTTCAGCACCTTTACAGGTGTTTACTGGATTATATATATATCAATCATATACATATCATATATATACTTGTAAAGAATTCTATGAAGATCCCTTGTCCATTTTGTAATTGTGTTATTTGATTTAAAATTTAGTGTAAGTATCTTTATATATTCTGGAAATAAATCTCATATGAATTGCAAATTCTGTGAATCATATTTTAAAATTGTTGATGGTGTTGTCTGTAGCACAAAAGTTTTTAATTTCAGTTAAGCCCAATTTATCTATTTTCATTTTTTGCTACTTGTGGTTTGGATTTGATATCTAGGAGGAGTTTGCTTGTTGACATGTCACAGAGATATTATATTTATTTTACATTTTCATAGATTTTGCTTTGGTATTTAGGTTTAGATTTATTTAGAATCAATGTTTATTTAGAGAGTGAGGAACGTGACACTTTATTATTTTGCATATGGATATCCAATTGTTCTGGTACTATTTATAAAAAGTCAATTGAACTTAAATGTAAGGGTTTATTTATAAACCTTGAATGTTTTTCCTGTTAATCTTTATATCTATCCTATTGCTAATATCACACTGTATTGATTGCAGGAGACTTGGGTTAAGTTTTGAAAACAGAAAGTATGAATCTAGAAATTTAGATCTTTATAATTTTTTTGCTTTTTTTATAGGTAAAAGTTATATATTTAACCTGTACAAGATGATGTTTTAAAATATACATAAATATGAAATGGCTAAATCAAGACATTTAACATATGTATTACCTATCATTAGGTACTTATCATTTTTGTATGTGGTGAGAACATTTAAAATCTACTCCAGGCAGGGCATGGTGGCTTATGTCTGTAATTCCAACACTTTTGGAGGTTGAGGCAGGAGGATGGCTTGAGCCCAGGAGTTTGAGACCAACCTGGGCAGCATAGCAAGACCCTATCTGTACAAAAAAAAAATTTTTTTAATTAGCTGAGTGTGGTGGCATGTGCTTGCAGTCCCAGCTACTCAGTAGGCTGAAGTGAGAGGATCACTTGAACCCAGGAGGTCAAGGCTGCAGCGAGCCGTGATAATGCCACTGTGCATTATCAGCCTGGGTGACCAAGTGAGGCCCTGTCTCTAAATAAATAAGTAAATAATAATAAAATAGGATCTACTCTGTAAGCACTTTTCAAATGTACAGTATATCATTCTTAACTGTAGTCATTTTTATGTATAATACATCTCCTGAACTTATTCTTCCTGCTGAACAGAAATTTTGTGTCCTTTAACCAACATCTACTTATTTTCCCCACAAGCTAGACTCTAGTAATTCAATCTTACTCTCTGGTCCTATGATTCTGACTTTTTTATGCTCTCTCTATAAATGAGATCATGTAATATTTGTCTTTCTGTGCCTGATTATTTTGCTTAGCATAATTTTCTCCAGGTTTATCCATGTTGTTACAAATGAAAAGATTTCTTCCTTTTTATCAGACTGAATAGTTTTCCACTGTTTATATATATAACATTTTCACTTTCTCGTTATCCGTTGCTGGAGACTGAAGTTGATTCCATGTTTGGCTATTATGAATAATGCTGCAATGAACATCTGCATGTTTCACAAGTGCAGATGTCTCTTTGATATATGCAATTCATTTCCTTTGAATATGTACTCAGTAGTAGGATTGCTGGATCATATGATAATTCTATTTTCAATTTTCTGAAGAACCTACATACTGTTTTTGAATATGTAGTGTAATGGCTATACTAATTTATTTTCCCTCCAACAGTGTACAAATGTTACCCTTTCTAAACATTTTTTCCACACTTGTTATAATTTTTCTTTTTGCAAACAGAAATTCTAATATGTATGAGAAAATGCCTCATTGTGGTTTTGGTGTGCATTTCCCTTTTGTCACATACTTGTTGACAATTTGCTTGTCTTCTTTTGAGAAATGTCTATACAGTTTTTTGACCATTTTTAAATTGGGTTACTTGTTTTCTAACTATTGACTTGTTTGAAATCTTTATGTATTTTGCATATTAACCCATTATCAGATGTATGGTTTGCAAATAGACTATCCTATTCCATATATTGTCTCTTCATTCTGTTGGCTGTTTCCTCTGCTATGCAGAAACTTTTAAGTTGGATGTAATCCTGTTCGTTTATTTTTTATTGTATTGCCTGTGCTTTTGGGTTCCTCTCCAAAAACAAAAGCTTATTGCCCAGTACAATGTCATGGAGCTCTTCCCCTATGTTTTCTTTCAGTAATTTCACAGTTTCAAATCTTATGTTTAAGGTTTTAATTCATTTGGAGTTGATTTTTGCATGTAGTCTGATATTAGCATCTAATTTCATTCTTCTACATGTGGATATCCAGTTTTTCCAGCACTCTCTATTAAAGAGATTTTCCTTTCCCCCTTGTATGTTCTTGGCATCTCTGTCAAAAATTATGGACCATAAATGCATGGATTTATTTCTGGACCTCTATTCTGTTTTATTGGTCTTAATGTCCGTTTTTATGCTAGTACTAGGTTTTGATTACTATAGTTTCATACTAGGTCTTCAAATCATGTAATATGGTACCCCTAGCCTTGTTCCTTTGGCACAAGATTGCTTTATCTATTTCGGCCTTTTGTAGTTCCACATGAATTTTAGATTTTTTTTTTTCAGTTTCAGTGAAAAATGTCATTGGAATTTTGATAAGAACTGCACTGAACCTCGAATTGTCTTGGGTGGCATGGGCATTTTAACAACACAAATTCTTCTTACCTATGAACCTGGAATACCTTTCCATTTATTTGTGTCTTCAATTTCTTTCATCAATGTTTTATTTTTTTCAGTGTGTATACGTTTCACTCCCTTAAGTGAGTATATTTCTAAGTATTTTATAGTTTTGTACATTTTGAGAATGGATTATTTTCTTGAATTTTTGGACACTTTATTGTTAGTTTATAGAAAGCTTACTGATTTTTCTCTTGATTTTGTATTCTGCAAATTTACTGAATTTGTCTATTAGTTATAATGAGTTTTGGTAGTCTTTAGGGTTTTCTATGTATAAGATTTTGACCTCTGCCAAATAGATACAATTTAACTTCTTCCGTTTTTCTAATTTAGATGCCTTTTTCTCTTCCTCTTGCTTAATTACTCTGACTGGCAATTCCAGTACTATGATGAATAGAAGTGGTAAATAGGCATCTTTATCATGTTGATCTTAAAGAAAAAAATTTATTTTTCACTGATGAATATGGTGAGCTATGGGATTGTTGTATATAGACTTTGTAATAATTAAGTCCATTCCTTCTAATTCTAATAGGTTGAGAGGAGTTTTTTCATAAAATAATGAATTTTCTGCACATATTGAGATTTTCATGATGTTTATTTTTGATTTTGTTAATATGGCATATCATATTTTATTGATTTGTGTATGTTAAAAAAATCCTCTATCACAGTGATAAATTCCACTTGATCATTCTGTATGATTTTTTTACTGAGCTGCTGAATTCAGTTTGCTAATTTTGTTGCTGTTGTTGAGGATTTTTGCATTTTTGTTCATTGGGAATATTTGCCTGTACTTTTCTTGTAGCATCTTTTTATGGTTTTGATATTAGGGTAATGCTTACCTCGTAACATGAATTTGGAAATGTTCTTTCCTCTAACTTTTTGGAAGAGTGTAAAGAATTGTCTTTAATTCATTTTAAATGTTTGGTAGAATTCAGCAGTGAAGCTGTCTAGTACTAGGATTTTCTTTGCTTGGAGATGTTTGATTAGTTCTTCAATGTCCTTACTTGTTGTTGGTCTGTTCAGATTTTTTATGTTTTCTTGACTTAGTCTTGTTAGATTGTATGTGTTTAAAAATTTAACTATTTATTACAGATTATCCAATTCATTGGCATATAATTATTCATAGTAGACTCTTATTCTTTTATTTCTGTTATATGAGTTGTAATGTGTCCTCTTTCCTTTCTGTTCTTTTCTCTTATTTTCTTAATCTAGCTAAAGTTAGGTGGATTTTATTTATCTTTTCAGGAAAAAACCCAACTTTTCATTTTCTTAATCCTCTCCATTGTTTTTCTGTTCTCTATTTTATTTATCAGTGCTCTGATCTTTATTATTCCCCTTCTTCTATTAACTTTTGGCTTACTATAGTATTTTTTTTAGTTTCTGGTTTCTTGAGGGATAATATTAGGATTTTATTTGGGACTTTTCTTTTTTATGTAGACATTTATTGTTGTCAAGTTCCATCTTAAGACTGCTTTTGCAGCATTCTGTAAGTTTTGCTATGCTGTGTTTCCATTTTCATTTGCCTTCAGGTATTTTAAGATTTCCCTTTAATTTCCTATTTAATGTATTGGTTCTTTAGAAGCATGTTTAATTTCCACGTTTGTGACTTTTTCAAATTTTCTTCTATTATTGATTTCTAGTTTCATATCAGTTATCATAAAATACCTAATATGCTATTAGTCTTCTTCAATTTGTTAAAAGATATTTTGTGGCCTAACATATGATCTGCCGCAGAGATCGTTCCATGTGTGCTTGAGAAGAATGTTTATTTTGCTGCTATTGGATGATATGTTCTGTATATTTCTATCAAGCCCATTTTGCCTAGAGTGCAGTTCAATTCAAATCTTTGCATATTAATTTTTTCTCTGGATCATCTGTCCACTATTGGAAGTTAAGTTTTGAAGCCCAAAACTACTATTTTATCACAGTCTATCTTTTTCTTCAGTTCTACTAATATCTGCTTTATATATTTAGCTCCTCCAATATTGAGTGCATATATATTTACATTTGTTACATAGTTTTCAAGAATTTATTTCATTATCATTATATAATGGCCTCTTTTTTCCCTTAGTACAGCTGTTGACCTAAAGTCCATTTTGTTGAAATGTAGCTAGCCATGTTCTTTTTTATTTTAATTTGCATCGAATATCATTTTGCATTCTTTCACTTTAGTCTTTGTGTGTCCTTAAAGGTGAAGTGAGTTTCTTGTAGGCAGCAAGTGAGTCTCTTCTTTTGTTTTGTTTTGCTTTGCTTTCTTTGCTTTACCTTTATTTTTTCAATTTATTCAGCCACTGTTTTTTAATTAGAAATTGTAATCCATTAACATTCAAGGTAATATTTGATAGGTAAGGACTTACAACTGCTACTTTGTTAATTTTTTTCTGGTTGTTGTGTAGGACCTTTGTTTCCTTCTTTATCTCTCGATGGTTTTCTTTGTGATTAGATTATTTTCTCTAGTAGAATTCACTGATTCCTTACTGTTTATCTTTTGTGTATTTACTGTAGGTTTTGGTTTTGTGGTGACCATGTGGCTTGGATAAAATATCTTATAACAGGTTATTTTAAGCCGATAACAACTTAATTTTGATTGCATAATAAACGATGCATTTTTGCTTTACATTCCCTTCTTAGTCCTTTTGGGCTGGTATAAGAAAATATCTTAGGCTGGGTATTTTATAAACAACAGACATTTATTTCTCATATTTATGGTAGCTGGGAAGTCCAAGGTGAAGGCATAGCAGAAATTTGTTTCCAGTAGGGTTTTACTCTCTATCTTATAGATGGCTCCTTGTTGCCATGTCCTCACATGGTGGATGGGTAATCAGTATATTCCTCCCCTCAAACATTTATCTTTTCTTTGTATTGGGAAAATTACAATTTATTATTTTTAATAGATTTGTCTTTTAACCTTTATACTAAAGAGATAAATAGTTTTCATGCCACCATTACAGTATTAGAGTGTTCTAAATTTTATAGCGTATTTTCTTTTACTAGTAAGTTTTATACTTTCAAATGTTTTTCTATTACCAATTAACAACCTTTTCTTTTAGCTTGAATAATTTCTGTTAGTATTTGTTGGAAGACAAGTCTGGTGGTAATGAACTCCTTCAGCTTTTGTATTATCTATCTTTAATTTCTGAGGGACAGCTTTTCTGGTTACAAAATTATTCATTGGTAGTTTGTTTTTTGGCATGTTGAATATATCATCACACTGTCTCTTGGCCTATAAGCTTTCTGATGAGAAATCTTATGAGAGCCTTCCGAAATTCCCGTCTTTATGATTTACTTCTATTTTATTGTTGCTTTCAGGATGCTCACTTTGTATTTTATTTTTGAAAGTCTGATTATGGCAATGTAGTCTTGTTTTGGTTGAATTTGGTTAGAGACCTTTAACCTTCATGTATGTGGACACTTAGATCTTTTCCCAGATTTGAAAAGGATTCTCCTTTTAAATTATTTAAATAAACTTGCTATTCAATTGTCTCTTCTCCTTTTTGACTTTCTGCAACTCAAATATTTGCTCTTTTGATACTGTTCTGTAAATCCTGTGAGCTTCCTTTATTCCTTTTTATTCTTATTTCTTTTTTCTGTTCTTACTATGTATTTTCAAATAACCTGTCCTCAAGTTGAAAGATTGATCAATTCTGCTGTTGATGTTCTCTACTGTATTTTTTCATTTCATTCATTATATTTTTCAACTGAAGAATTAAAAAAAAATTTCCAATCTCTCTGGTAAATTTTTCACTGCAGGCATTGATTGATACCCTGAGTTCATTGAAATTCTCTGTATTTTCTTCAGTTTCACTGAGCTTCCTTAAAACAATTATTTTTAATTCTTTGACAAGAAATTTGTGTGTCTCCATTTCTTTGCTGTCAGCTATGGAGAGATTATTTTGTACTTTTGGTGGCATTATGTGTCCTCTTTTTAAATGTTTCTTGTTGCCTTACATTTATATTTATGCGTTTGGCAGAGTAGTCACCTCTTGCAGACTTTATGGGCTAGGTTCATTGTGAAAAGACTTTAAGGATTGCAAGGTTGCTTGCTTGTTGGGGCATAGTGATTCTAGAACCAGTAATAGTGCCAAGTTTGTATTATCTGTGTGGCTTTGTAAGCTGAGGTCCATGTTGATGAGGATTATAGGCATCTTCAGTGTTCAGTGCTGTGGATATCTACAATGGTGGCAAGGGTCACTGGTTCTTTGTTGGCAAAGATCTTCCCAATATCTCTATCTCCAACCAGAAAAATTGTGGGTGAAGAAATTTTTATTGGCACTAGGTATGGCTTATAGGCTTGCTTGCAGTGGTTGTGGCACTTGTATTTCATGGGTGGTGTTTATGGAGTGACCATGGTGCTAAGGCCTGAAGCATGGGCACACACGGAGGGACTATGGCTCTGAGATTTGGGGAACTGGTGCCCATGATGAAGGCATTCCCTGCCTCCATTTTGGTAACAGTATGCAAGGTGCAGATTCTTGTGAATTATCTGAGAAACCAAGCATGAGAGCACAGGAATGCACAGGATAGAGTGACTCTGGGATTAGGGCAGGTTCCAGCTCTCCATAGCAGTAGAGCTGGTGCCCCAGAGCATGGGCATATGGTGCCTAGCTCTCCATAGCAGCAGAGCTGGTGCCCACAGCAAGTGCTTGGCTCCATGGCCCAGAGTGAAAACTAGCTTGCTCTGCTATTGGCTCTGATATCTGAAATGTGGATCCGTCCAGTGTTGCCACTGAGCATGGGTCTGTACTTTGGAGACTCAGAGAGCAGCCATGTATACAGGGTTGGGGTACATGAAGAGTTGGGCTAGGTAGTGGCTCCTTTCCCAAGCAGATGTTTCTTTGGGGAATAGGGGTGTGCAGCCATGTTTTCTTCTCTAGGATTTCCTGGCAGGATTAGCTGTTGGTTACCTCAGTGACAAGAGATGCCAGTGTCCTCTGTGCATCAGGTTGCTGGGGAGCATGGTGTCTCACATCACATGGCTGATACCAATAGCTTCCATCTTTCTTATTCCTACTTAGTCATCATCTGGTGTCTTACGTATGTCAATATCACTAGAGATCCTTTCTATGTGGATATTCTCCATCTTTCCTTTTCTTTTCTTTTTTTTTTTTTTTTTGTTCCACTGCATTGCTGCAGATTTTCTAATGGGCCCTTGAGCCCTCTCTGGCCTATTTTGATTTGTAAATAACTGTCTGTTTTTTATTTCTATTTTTTTGTTTGTGGAGGGATGAAAGCTGATATCTCCTACTCTGTCATCTTGGTGATATCACATCTTTATCATAATTTTTTGAATATTATGGATTATTCACATTTATATATTACTTTTGCATCATCTTACAATTTGTCCACAAAAGTAACTGGGAAGTTTATAGAGATATTGTTGAATTTGTCAATCAATTTTGGAGATATTGCTCTCTTAACCATATTAAATCTTCCAATCAATATGTATGGAATGTCTTTTTGCTTATTTAGGTTTTAAATTATCAGCAATATTTTGTTGCTTTCAGATTACAAGTCTTTTACTTGTTAAATTTATTTCTAAGTTTTTTTCTATTTGATGCTATTAGAAATGAAACTGATTTTAAATTTTATTTTCAGATTTGTATTGCTAAGATATAGACATTTATGAATTTTAAATATTGATCTTTCATTCAGAAACTTTATTGAATTTCTTTATTATTTTTTATATCAGTATAGTGGATTCCTGAAGATTTTCTCTATATAGAATTATTTCATCTGCAAGAGAGATATTTGTATTTCTTTCTTTTTAATCTAGGTACATTTTAGTACTTGCTTTATTGTCCTCACTAGATTTTCTACAACATTGTTTTTAGAAGGCAGCAAGAGTAAATATTATTTTCCTCTTATTGATCTTAGGTAGAGAGCATCCTCTTACTATAACACTTTTGCTTTCAGAATAAGGCACTGGGTGTGGTGGTGACAACTGGTGTTCTCATCTTGTCTCTTCCTGCTTACCAGTTTCACCTCTGAACAATTGAGGACCATGAAAATGGGGTCCAGTGTTTCTAAACCGCTGAACATAGGATCTATATTCCACCCAATGAGAGGATACTCAAAGGAAGAAATAGAGGCCTGGTACTCTTAGCTTTCTTACCTGGAATGAAACTTCTGCAAAACAGAGCTGGTGTATGTGACAGAGGCTGGTGGTAGAGGACAAATGCTAATGACCAGCCTTTCCTGGGAAGAAACTATAGCCCAAACCTGGTAGCAGGTGAAAGACGGAACCATGCCTTCTTCATTCTACCTATGTGGCTTAAAATGTTTATTATGTAGAGCTAGAGAGGTAGAAAAGAATGAGTCTCTACACACATGTCAAGGACTTTTGCTATATATAAATATATATATATATATGTGTGTGTGTGTGTGTGTATATATATATATATATGAAAGATCAATATTGAAAATTCATAAATTTCTATATCTTAGCAATACAAATCTGAAAATAAAATTTAAAAATCAGTTTCATTTTTAATAGCATCAAATAGAAAACAACACTTAGAAATAAATTGTCATATATATATATATATATAGAGAGAGAGAGAGAGAGAGAGAGAAAGAGAGAGAGAGAGAGAGAGACTCCCTCTGTCACCCAGGCTGGAGTGCAGTGGCGTGATCTCCGCTCACTGCAACCTCCACCTCCTGGGTTCAAGCAATTCTCCTGCCTCAGCCTCCCAAGTAGCTGGGACTACAAGCGCCCAACACCACGCCTGGCTAATTTTTGTATTTTTAGTAGAGACGGGGTTTCACCGTATTAGCCAGGCTGGTCTCGAGCTCCTGATCTTGTGATCCACCCACCTCAGCCACCCAAAATGCTGGGATTATACACGTGAGCCATTGCGCCCAGCCGTATGTTTGTTTTTTGGAGACAGGGTCTCTGTTGCTCAGGCTGAAGTGCAATGGCATGATCATAGCTCACTGTAGCCTCAAAATCCTGGGCTCAAGCAGTGCTCCCACCTCAGTCTCCTAAGTAGATGAAAGTACTACCAAGCGTGCACCATCATTTCTGTACATTTTTTTTTTGTTTGGATGGGGTCTTATGATGTTGCCCAGGCTGCTTTTAAACTTCTGGCTTCAAACAGTCCTTCTGCTTCAACCTCTCAAAACATTGGGATTAGAGGCATGAGCCACTGTGCCCAGCTCTTGCTGTTCTTTATACAATTTAATAACTTTTCTAAAAAAAAGCGATTCTTTATTTACTGTGTGCACTCAATTTTATAGATTTAATTTAAAAAAATATTATTTAAAAAAAATATTCACCAACTGTGATTGTTTTTCTGAGTACAGGGTCTATGGAATTCCTCCTGTCACTATTCTAGAGGTGCTAGGTTCTATCTATAATGTTTTAACATAAGTTATAAAATGTATAAAACTTATTTTATAACTTATTTTAATGGTTGACCAGGGTATTGCATTATGTTTATGTAGTTTTTCTAATAGTGACATCATTTTACATGTTTTGGCGACATCTAGAAATCTTACTTATCCTCCTGTTTATAACTGTCTTAAATATTTCCTGTATTTACATTTTGAATAATATCAGTCAGTGTTATAATTTTGACTTCAAATGTCAAATATAATTTAGAAAACTCGAAAAGAATAAAACTCAATTGTATTTGCCTACTATGTTCTTCCATCCTTTCTAATGTTACAAGATCTCTCCTTATATAATTTTTTGTTTAGAGACTTTCTCCTTTAGCTATTTTTTTAAAATCTAAGAATATGTTAAGTTATATGGCAAAAGGAACTTTGCCATAATCCATAAGGAAAGGGACTTTTCCTTAATCTAACAATATCTTGATTTCTCTTTTGCTCCTGAAGAACATTGTTGGTAGATATAGAATTGTGGATGTACATGATTGTTGTGTTTTATTTTTCTTTTTGTTTTTGTTTTCCTTTCAGGATTTAAAAGACCTCCATCATTTCTGATAAGAAATTCACTGTCCTTCAGATTATTTGCTCTCACAGGTAAGGTGCTGTTTCTCTCTATAGATTTCAAGATTTATTTTTTTCTTTAGTTTACAGAAGTTTGAATATGATATAACTTGTCATGGACTTATATAAGATTATCCTGTTTTGCATTCATTTAGCTTCTTAAATCTGAAATTTTATGTCTTTTGCAAAATTTGGGAAGTTTTCATCCATTTTTCAGTACATTTTTGTTCTGCCTCTTTTCTCCTCTCCTTTTAAGATTCCAATGATGTGAATGTTAGGCTTTTTTTTTTTTTGTAGTCCCAAAAGTGCCTGAGACTCTTCTTATTTTATTTTTTCAGTATTTACTGGGTTTTCGATTCTGTTCTCTCTACCCTGCTGCTGAGCCCTTCTGTTGAGCTTTTCAATTATTGAATTTTTAAGTTCAAAAGTTTTCCTTTGTTTCTTACTCATATCTTCTATGTCTTTGCTGATTTTTTTCATTTGTTCAAATGTGTTAGTAATGGCATGTTGAAGTATTTTTATAATGGCAGTGGTAAAATATTTGTTACATAATTCTAACATCTCTCATATCTGTGTTGACATCTGTTGATTAACTATTTTTTCTCATTCAGTTTGAGGTTTTCCTGATTCTTGTTAGGAGGAGTAATTTATTAAAAATTAAAACCTAGACATTATGGATATTAAGTTATGAGACTGCATTCTACTCCTATTTTAGTCGGCTCTCTCCGACCCCACTGCAGTCTCACTTAGATGTGATGGAGGGAATTGCCTAATTATTTTCAGATGAGGATAGAAGTCCAGCTTTCTCACTAGGCATCCATTTACACCTGATGAAGGTGAGAGCTCTTTATATTTGAGCTAGGTTGGGAGTTTTGGCTCTACAATAAGCCTTTTTGATGCCTTCCTGGCTAGGATGCATAGTGCTGCTTCATTATTTCTTTCCAAGTGGCTTTAATGAACACAACAGAGAAGGGGAATTATCTCATAGCCAGAGGAACATTTTGAAAATTTTGACTTTCCTTGTGGCCAGTTTTGGTACTATTCTTGTTACCACCAGGTGGTGGTAGAAGTCCATGCTCCACCAGTGGTTTCCACTGAGACCATGAGACCATGAGGAGGGAGTTATTATGCCCCAGTATGGATGAAAACATAAGCTTCTTTCTTGGACATCAACCAGGTGCTGTGATTAGAAACCTCATTATAGCCTTGTGGGCGTGGAAACCTGCTCAGTGTTTTTTGGCATGGGTGGGGTTGGGCCACAATATTTTTCTTTGATGTTTGGCAGGAGTAGAGTGGTAATTATCTTAATGATTTCTGATATGGTTTGGCTGTGTCCTCCAAAATCTCATCTTGAGCTGTAATCTCCATAATCCGTATGTGTCAAGGAAGAGACCAGGTGGAGGTAATTAAATAATTTGAGTGGTTTCCTCCATGCTGTTCTCATGATAGTGAGTTCTCATGAGATCTGATGGTTTTATTAGTGTTTGGTAGTTCCTCCTGCGTTCATTCTCCCTCTTGCCACCTTGTGAATAACGTGCCTTGCTTTCCCTTCAACTTCCACCAAAACTGTAAGTTTCCTGTGGCCTTCCCAGCCATGCTGAACTGTGAGTCAATTAAACCTCTTTCCTTTATAAATTACCCAGTCTCAGGCAGTTCTATACAGCGTACGAAAATTGACTCATACAATTTCTATCTTTCTAGGCTGTCTTTTACTTGGGAAGAGAGATCAGTTACTTGGCTAGTGAGATTAGTCTTTGTTGAGGAATTATTTTGTCTGCTGTTGTGTTTCTGGATTCCGCCCTTCTTTGGTTCCAACTCTAGGATATATGAAGCTAAATGAAAACCCAGTAAAAGCACTACTGTGTCTCCAGAGTTTCTTGCTGGTCTGCTTTCTCTTCACCTTTCAGGGGCTCATATATTTGTTTTATATATTATGTCCAGGGATTTTGGTTGGCCTTAGCAAGGGGATTGTTGAGAAGGACATTTAAAAGTACATCTATTTCCAGAAGTACCTTTCTGGAAGCATAAGTCTATGTTTTTTTGTTTGTTTGTTTTTTGTTTTGTTGTTGTTCCTGTTCTTTTAATTTCAAACACTGTTTAAATTTTCTTGTGATCTTGCCTGTATTCATTCAAGTCATGATATGCTAACTTACGTAGCTTTCTTTTAACAATCTATAAGAGTATGCCTTTATATCTGTGGAGCAATATGATAGAAACTGTATTAGTCCATTTTCACGCTGCTGATAAAGACATACCTGAGACTAGGCAATTTACAAAAAAAAAAAAAAGTTTAATTGGATTTACAGTTCCAAGTCACTGGGGAAGCCTCACAATCATGGTGGAAGGCAAAGAGGAGTAAGTCACATCTTACATGGATGGCAGCAGTCAGAGAGAATGAGGAAGATGCAAAAGCAGAAACCCCTGATAAAACAATCATATCTGGTGAGACTTATTCACTATCACAAGAATTATGGGAAACAGCCCCCATGATTCAATTATCTCCTAGCGGGTCCCTCACACAACACATGGGAGTTATGAGAGTACAGTTCAAGATGAGATTTGGGTGGGGACACAGAGCCAAACCATGTCATTCTGCCCCTGGCCTCTGCCAAATATCATGTCCTCACATTTCAAAATCAATCATGCCTTCCCAACAGTCCCCCAAAGTCTTAATTCATTTCAGCATTAACTCAAAAGTTCACAGTCCAGAGTCTCATCTGAGGCAAGGCAAGTCCCTTCCACCTATGAGCCTGTAAAATCAAAAGCAAGCTACTTATTTCCTAGATACAATGTGGATACAGACGTTGGATAAATACAACCATTCCAAATGGGAGAAATTGGCCAAAACAAATGGGCTACTGGGCCTGTGCAAGTCTGAAATCCAGTGGGGCAGTCAAATCTTGAAACTCCAAAATGATCTCCTTTGACTCCAGGTCTCACATCCAGGTCATACTGATACAAAAGGTGGGTTCTCATGGTCTTGGGTAGCACTGCCCCTGTGGCTTTGCAGGATACGGCCTCCCTCCCAACTGCTTTCACAGGCTGTCATTGAGTGTCTGCGGCTCTTTCCGGTGCACGGTTCAAGCTGTCAGTAGATCTACCGTTCTGGGGTCTGGAGGACAATGGCCCTCTTCTCACAGCTCCATTAGGCAGTGCTTCAGTAGGGACTCTGTGTGGGTGCTCCAACCCCACATTTCCCTTCTGTACTGCCCTAGCAGAGGTTCTCCATGAGAGCCCTGCCCTTGCAATAAACTTCTGCCTGGACATCCAGGCATTTCTATACATCTTCTGAAATCTAGGTGGAGGTTCTCAAACCTCGATTCTTGACTTCTGTGCAACTGCAGGCTCAACACCATGTGGAAGCTGCCAAGACTTGGGTCTTGCACCATCTGAAGTCACACCCTGAGCTCTACATTGGCCTTTTTCGGCCATGACTGGAGCAGCCTGGACACAGGGCACCAAGTCCCAAGGCTGCACACCGCTCAAGGACCTAGGCCTGGCCCATGAAACCACTTTTTCCTCCTAGGCCTCTGGGATTGTGATGGGAGCATCTGCCATGAAGACCTCTGACATGCCCTGGAGACATATTCCCCATTGTCTTGGGGGTTAACGTTTGACTCCTCATTACTTATGCAAATTTCTGCAGCCAGCTTGAATTTCTCCTCAGAAAATGGGATTTTCTTTTCTCTCAATTTGTCAGGCTGCAAATTTTTCAAACTTTTTTGCTCCACTGCTTCCCTGTTAAAACTGAATGCTTTGAACAGCACCCAAGTCAACTCTTGAATGCTTTGCTGCTTAGAAATTTCTTCTGTCAGATAAACTAAATCATCTCTCTGAAGTTTAAAGTTCCAAAAATCTCTAGGGCAGAGGCAAAATGCTGCCATTCTCTTTGCTAAAACATAACAAGAGTCACCTTTACTCCAGTTTCCAACAAGTTCCTCATCTCCATCTGAAACCACCTCATCCTGGACCTTATTGTCCATATCACTATCAGCAATTTGGGCCAAAGCATTCAACAAGTCTCTAGGAAGTTGCAAACTTTCCCACATTTTCCTGTCTTCTTCTGAACCCTCCAAACTGTTTCAACCTCTGCCTGTTACCCAGTTCCAAAATCACTTCCACATTTTTGGGTATCTTTTCAGCAATGCCCCACTCTGCTGGTACCAATTTAGAAACAACAACTACATTTAGAGAAGTAGAACAGTGAAACGTACCCAGTAATTAATCACAGTATCTGTGGAAACACAGTCAGTTCTCAATTATCTGTTTAATTTTTTTAAAATCCCTTTGCTACCTCTTGCTATCATGGGTACCATAGGATCACTTTAAGAGGAAATAAACTTATTATATTCAGTAAAAACTTAGTTTCAATATTTGGTCATTATTTATATATATTTTGGTAACCTCAACTCATTAAAATTTCATTTTATTTTGTCACTCTATAATTGTACACTAGGGGAGAACTTCAACTGAGTAAAAAGTATAAGTGAGCTACATTGTTTAGGAGGTGAAGGTATTAAAAACTGAGATGGAATAACAAATCCTAGGAAATGACCAAATACGGGCTCTCCACCAAGTGTCTGAGTAAAAATCACAATAAAATTGTTTTCTGTACTTCAAACATACCAAATGAAAAATATGATAATAAGAATAATATAACACTGAAAACATCTAGCATGAAAATGACCTTTAAAAACATTTGAACCCTGTGTTAGAAGTATATGTATAGTGTGTTTGTGTGTGTGTGTGTGTATATATATATATATGTATAGAAAATAAAGTATATATTTTTAAATATACATAATTTTTTGTATTTGGTAACTATTGAAAGGCATTGAAAGCAGAATGTTTTCTAAACAATCCTTTGCAGGTTAAAATAAAAATATTAGATTCTCACTTGGAAACCTGGATAGGTAGAAGATCTTATTTTCTAAGCTGAGTCTTGTCTTTTGGTCTTGTTGTATTCTGATGTGGATACTAGTACCCCACTCCCTTGACAGAGAAAAAAGTGTTGAAACAGATAACTTCTTTTTAAAACTATAGTCTGAGCTTTTTAAATGAGATAAAACAGACAAAAGAAAAAATAAACCATGACACCAATAATAACATAAGTTAGGCTTGAAAAATAAAAACTATAATTTGTAATGCAATTTTACATGGAAGGACCAAGATAAAGTGGTTGAGAAAGGAATAAAAAATAAGTTTCTTGAATTGTTAATATCTGCTGCATACCAGAATAGGCACTCTCAAACATACTATTGCACATTCAAACTAAAAAACCCTTAAGATGTATGGATTACATTTTTATGATAAAAACTAGAGAGGTTATGTAACTTTTTTTGAAATGAGCAGCTAGTGAGAGACAAGGCATAGAATTTGAACCTGTGCTTTCAGATGACAAAGCCCATACATATCTTCCACTTTGAAAGAATAATTCACATGGAAGTGTTACCTGTGTATACTTGAAAAAGAATATTTGATGCTACACAAAACCGTAAACAACAGACACTGGGGCCTACATGAGGGTGGAGGATGAAATGAGAGAGAGGATCAGAAAAAATAACTCATGGGTACTAGGCTTAGTGATAAAATAGTCTGTACAACAAGCCCCCGAGACATGACTTTACCTATATAACAAACCTGCGCTTATACCCCCAAATCTAAAATAAAAATTAAAAAGAGAAATCTAACACTGAGCTCAATGTCCTGACATTATTATTCTCACTTCTCACACCAAGTAATACCGAATATCTCAATTTTGTTGAGAAAAATACATGTTTTCTTTCATTTCAAAAGATAATGAAGGATAATTTGTGGACTTATTAGAAATTTGCTTTGCAAATTCTGTTTTTTTGGTTTTTTTTTTTTTGAGACGGAGTCTCGCTTTGTCGCCCAGGCTGGAGTGCAGTGGCGTGATCTCCGCTCACTGCAACCTCCGCCTCCCAGGTTCACGCCATTCTCCTGCCTCAGCCTCCCAAGTACCTGGGACTACAGGCACCCGCCACCATGCCCAGCTAATTCTTTTGTATTTTTAGTGGAGACGGGGTTTCACTGTGTTAGCCAGGATGGTCTCAATCTCCTGACCTCGTGATCTGCCCGCCTCAGCCTCCCAAAGTGCTGGGATTACAGGCGTGAGCCACTGCGCCCAGCCGCAAATTCTATTTTATGTAACCGAATAACTGTGTCTTTCCTTTCTAGGTCTAAAAATAAATGAGAATAAATTGTGGTAGACTGTAACTCAAACTTGTTCAACCTGCAGCCTGTGAGCAAGGTGGCTCGGGACAGCTTTAAATGAGGCCCAACACAAATTCATAAACTTTTTTAAAACATTATAAGTTTTTTTTGCAAATGTCTTTTAGCTCATCAGCTATCATTAGTGTTGCTATATTTTAAGTATTGCCCAAGACAATTCTTCCAATGTAGCCTAGGCAGGCAAAAAGACTGGACACTCCTGCAACTCAACAAAGATAGAGTGTGGTCTCCAATTACAATGACTGTGATTGTGGGACAAAGAACATTTTAAACTCAGCACAGCATGGTGGCTCACACCTGCAATTCCAGCACTTTGGGAGGCCGAGTTGGACAGATCACTTGAGGCCAGGAGTTCAAGACTAGCCTGTCCAACATGGCAAAACACCATCTCTACTGAAAAATACAAAAATTAGCCAGGCATGGTGGGGCGTGGCTGTAATCCCAGCTACTGTGGAGGCTGAGACATAAGAATCACTTGAACATGAGAGGCAGAGGTTGCAGTTAGCCGAGATTGTGCCACTGCACTCCAGCCTGGGTGACAGAGACTCTGTCTCAATAAATAAATAAGTAAATAAATATATATTTTAAAAAAAGAATATTGTAAGCTGGTGCAGAAGGGCATTTTGTGAATTTTTACGTGAAATTCAAAACATGCAAGTCACAGGATGGGTATATTTACAGCACTTATTTCACTAAATTAAGTTGACAGATACAACAGTAACTCGAAATGATTAACCTATTTATGCTTTCCAACATTATCTTATAATGTATAAACATTACACATTTTAAATTAAATATATACATCCAGATATAATATACATATTTAACCTAAAACATACAATATTTATTTATTTGCTAAAATACCAATGTATGCCTAAGACTGCTTTCATTTCAATCTTTAAAAAAATTATTTATTTATTTATTTAAAAAATTTATTTTAGAGACGGGGTATTGATAAGCTGCCCAGGCTGGAGTGTGGTAGCTATTCATAGGCACAATCCCACTACTGATCACTGCGGGAATTTTTACCTGCTCTATTTCTGACCTGGGCAGGTTCACTCCTCCTTTGGCAACCTGGTGGTTCCCCGCTCCCAGGAAGTCACCATATTGATGCTGCACTTAGCGTGAATGTTGGATCAGCATAGCTATGTTTTCAGTTTGGATTTATACGAATTAGAATATGAACTTATATTTAAAAGGACTCTGAGCAACACATTTTAATTTTATCGTTTTCTCCAATCACTCATGTCACATTTAATCTAAAACCCTTTATATAATATTGACAGCATTAAACTTAATTAAAGTAACTATCATAATAACCATGGCATAAACAGATTTTGGAAGAAAAAAATTACTTATGTTGGAAGTATTCAATTCTACTGTTGGGCAGATAGTTTTCTGGGCATTCTAAAGAATCAGTGTTCCATAGACATTGGTCTAGGGAGTACTGATTAAACCCACAATTCAGTTAACTGGAAATAGGTAAAACCATTCATTGCCTTTGTTTTACATTCACTTATCATGCCCGAAGAGTGACAGTCCAGGACATGTCTTCTATTCCTCGCAAAGGGCTTGGAATAGCTCTCTTTCTAACCACCACTTGTGCCACCTCTAACAAATGCAAATACCATGAGCCATATTCTGACTACAATGTGAAGCTAGTTGTGACTAATGCTTGTGGGTTGGTATATTTTCTGTACCAACTGTTCTTCCAGATGATTGGATCTATAATGGTGACTGGTGTTGTGGGTTTTATTACTCCTCTTTAGTAAGAAATTTTTGTGCACTTAAATGTTTCAGTTGTATGTTATTATGCTCAGATGGTTTTCTCTCTTTATCCTGTCTTACTCATATTATAATCATAATCCTAAATAGTAATAATATCTAGTAACCTATTCTTTTCCTCCTTGCGTCAAGCATGTAATATACTCAGAAGAGCAGGAAACAACTCTTATGAACTAGGACTCTTTAGATTTCTACATGGCTAAGAATGACTCTGACATTTTTAACTATTGTTAAGCAACTCATTTTTTCCATTTGAAGGGGAAAAGAATATGCCACTCCAAAATATGCTGCTTTGGCATAAGAATTATTTAAGTTAAAGGCAATTGAGAAAAAGCTCTCCACCTTCTCCTGTGTGCCTAAAAGCAGGACATAACTTTTCCTTGTGAAGATATGTATTAGTCCATTATCACATTGCTATAAAGAAATATTTGACACTGGGTAATTGATAAAGAAAAGAAGTTTAGTTGGTTCGGGGTTCACAGGCTGTACAGGAAGTGTGGCAGCATCAGCTTCTGGGAAGGCATCAGGGAGATTTTACTTGTGACAGGAGCAGGTGTCTTCCTGGCGAGAATAGGAGCAAGAGAAAGACAGAGAGGGAGGAGGTGCCACACACTTTTAAATGACCAGATCTCAGGAAGATCACTGACTATAGCGAGGACAGTACCAAGGGGCATGTTGCTGATCCATTAGTGAGAACTGAGCCTCCGTGATCCAATCACCTCCCACTGTGCCCTACCTCCAACATTGGGGATTGTAATTAAACATGAGATTTGCACGGGGACACAGATTCAAGCCATATCAAGATATCTTCCTCTTTCATACCAGGAAGAAAGGAGCACCAATTATCCATGCACATGGAGAGAGTCCTAAGATGAATCTAAGTAAACAAAATCTTACTAGATAGCTCCTACCTTCCATCCACATATTCTTGCCTTCCACAATCTACTGCCCATAGAAGCATAGACCCCTTTTTTCTTTTTCTTATCACATCTTCTCAATTTGTCATCCTCTGCTAAGATTATATATAAGTAATATAAATTTAATCACCTCTTTGGATATTGACTTCTATTCCGTGACTATGCACATAAAATTTTTAAATATTAACATTAAATAAAAATTGTATACCTTTCTCTTTTTGATGTATTTTTTAGTTTAATTCAGTTTGCGGCTACATACCCTTAAAGGGTAGACATGTTAGAAACATTATATTTTATATTTTAAGTGCCAATAACACTATTTCCCTATATGATTCTTTTGAGTACTCAGGTGTGGAGAGGAATAGTGTTGTGAATATTTTATTTTAGAGACAGTGTATGTACTATTCAAGAGAGTTCTGTTGTCAGACTGCCAACTTTTAAACTTACTTTATCACTTACTGCCTGATTTTGAGAAATTACATCATGTTACCTTACAGTTTTTCTAAATATGAAAACAAATTTATTTCCTCATAGGATTGTTGTAATAATTTTTAAAAACCTCTATAAACACAAGTCATGTAAAACAGTACCTGACTCATAATTTTAAATCAGTGTTAGCTTTAAATAATAGTATCAATATAGCAAACTCAAAACAGCCTATGTCATAAACTCCAGTACACTGTAGCAAAACAATACTCATATTACATTAAAGATATTAGCTTGAATTTTATTCAGTTTGAATCTACTGGAGCTCTGAAAATGATACCATAAACTTTGGCACTTGGACATGCTAAGTGCTTTGAACTAAAACATGTTGGAGAGGACCCAGAAGCAGAGTCACTCTGACCTTCTCCTGCCCTGCATTCTCCTTGCTCCTCTTTCTCTCCCAAGGCAAGTCATAGGATCTAGAATTCCTCTTCCCCAACATGGATCATAGCAACTAGAACTCCTCTCCTCCAAAGTTAGCCATGAACTCCAGAAATATTACTTCAGCCTTCCTTCACCTTTCTGTGTAAGAGCTGGCCATAAAGAAATGGACTTGCCTTGTCTGAGAGCAGATCATAATACCCTCATTCCAGAAAGGGTCCGGCCTTACACTTGGGAAGAAGAAATGTCACACAGAGAAGCCAAGAAGAATCCCATCAGACAGGCCTTGCTGGGTTTCCCTGCTCAATCTATTACTATTACATTATTTTGGTTTTTGTCTAATCATGTGTCTCCATAGCTGTTCACCTGTTACTGAATTCAAGCATAAAAATGCCCGGTCTTCCCTTGAGTCTTTAGGTCTTCATTTCTCAAGGCTCCTGTGTCATATAAAAGTTTCATCAAATAAATGTATTATGCTTTTTTCTTGTTAACTTGTCTGTTGTTTGAAGAATGTAGCTATGATCCTTACGATGGGAAGGAAATGTATCATACCTCTCCACCTCTACGAAGCTTTTAAAAAATTTGACTTTTAATAGTTTGTAATTTAAATTTGGTTTTATTTCTTTATAAGGGCCCTCAGTTAACTCATATATGAGAAACACTCCTGTATATCTTCTACCCCTCTAAGTCATGCAGCTCAATTTAACCTATAAATAAGTACATTCAAGTGGTATGTCAGACAGCATAAAAATTAGCAAATTGTGAGCGTCTGGCAAAAAGCAATGTAATATTTTTTATTTGGTAGAAGCCTGGGAATCTGCTCAATCTGCTAAGAAGTCAGGGAATTTTGAATATAAATAGACTAAAAATTTACTAATACAGTTGAGTAGCTAAAATAAAACTTTTACTTTATGAGACAATAGAAAATATAATTATACATTTATATACAATTTATATTACATTTGTATTTTTCGTAGAAGCTAAATTTTTCATCTCACTATTTATATAATCAGATAAAAATTTGCCTCATTCCATATATCTAATTACTCATTCATAATTTAACATACACCTTTGACTAACATGAAACTAGTCAAGATTCTTACTTTTCATAGAACTTTCTTAGACATTCTAGAGCAACTTCTCTTAATCATCTGGTTCTTAACTTCTTTCCATAACATGACACAGATATGAAAAATGAAATAATCTGGCTGAAGTATAAAGTAACATATTCATAAAGTAGTTCCATAAATTGTCCTCTCCTACCAGTTAGATGACTCATGTGATTGATTTACTTAGTGATGTAGTAGGAGTTTGTATTTCCTGTTGCCATGAACAAAAGGGTTTCATGACATAGGGGCATATCCTTTACATGTGGTAATGTGGTAATAACATCAAGTATCTCACCACTTGTACATTAGATAAAAACCTTCCAAAATGATTCTATCTACATGGTATTTCAGAAATAATTTTGGAAGGCGTAGCCAATTTAGAAAGGGCTATGGAAAGACTAGGTTTTCATTTATAGATAAAACCACATTTAAACTAAGTAGGATTTAGATCTATCTTTAGCATTGGCTGCTTCCCATGATGAATATCTTAAGAAGCTGAGAGAAGGCAACCTTTTAGGACAATTTTTCTGCTTGAGATGGTCTTCATTTAATTACATTGCTTAAACACTGACCAATTTGGTTTAGCAAGTTTCTTTTTTTAAATCTAAATATCTTAGTGTGTGTATTCATCTGGTTTATTAGTCATTTATACCTACTATAGAATACTATGAAGTATTCATACCCACTATAGAATAGAATACAATAAAGTTTACATTTTAGAGCACTATAGAAATTTCCATAAGAACTCTCTTAATACACCCTTATATTTAATAGCTTAATATTCAAGGTCACTTAACACAACAGTGAACACCACTGTTTCAGGGGCTAGACTTCCTGAAGACCATAGGAAAGTCATGAGAACCTTAGGGAAGTTATTTAAATTATCTTTGCCTCAGCTTTCTCATTCATGAAAAGGGGATAATGTCTGATATTGTGAGAATTAAATGAGGTAATATATGTAAAATGCATAGAAGAGTAGCTGGTAGGTGATAAATTCTCTTTTGCTATTATTGTTATCCTTATTAATGGAGGGCTGCACAGTTAATTTGCCTTAAGTAAAAACCAGGGTTAGTACTTGTAGATACTACTTAGAAACATATTTCTTTAAGTAATTCATTAAATGTTTGTGGAAGGAGTGAGTGGAACGAGAACTGATGTCTTCTGTTTCATGCATCACAAGGCCACATCCAGAGGTAAGACACAGCCCATCTCCTTTAAGTGGCTTGTGTTCTGTAGGAGAGGGGTAGATTAGAGGAGACCTATACTACTAGATTTTCAGCAAGAAAGGAATCAGGCAGCAGAATCAAACAATTATAGGACTGCCCCTTCTGCCTGGCTTCCTCACACTTCAGATATCAAATAAATGGGACTTTGGCAAATGGAAGAAATTACTGTACTAATTTGTTTGTAAATGAACCAGACACACTTAAGTCTAGATTCATAAAGTTAGTATTTCTGTCATCCTTAAATCAATTTTTTGATCCAATTGAATAAAATTGACCAGAATCAAGTTCCAACATAGTGATCTAATACTCTTTTAGCAGTAATGTTTAAGAAACTAAAGATAAGCATCAACGTTTATAAAATGACTGAAAGTTGCCATAAGTAAAAACATCACATCAGTCAAAGTGACGAAGGACTTTAAAATGCTTTCTGAGATCAAAACATAAAGAATCAATTTAGTGAATATGACATGTGCTCTAATCACATTCTCAACATTATATCTCACTTACTTTCTTTTCAATAACTCAATGTTCCTGGCCTAATCATCTCTTTTCATGATAGATAAGGAATTCAATGTTTCTAGTCCTCTCAGAACAGTAGTTGATCTTAGCCTCCCTTCTATATACAGTAGGTATAACCATAAGTAATTGTGTTGATGGCTAAAGTTCCCACTGTTCTTTTCTACAAAAACTAACATTGCTCTATTATAGGTATTCTTTGCCTTTGCTTGTAGGACCACTGCTTACCAAATAGCAATCATTTCTTTTCAATAATGCCTGGAAAGTTCAGCACAGGAAAGTTAAAGCCCTTTTTCTTTTTTTGAAGTCCATCTTTTTGGGAGAGACTGTCAAAATGCTAGAATTAGAAAATTCTCTGGTTTTATATGGGATAATTATTCTCCCTATTCATACCCTTACTGATAACTGGGTGATGGAAAGGGGCGGGCTAGGACAGGGATGAGGTTGTGAGTGTTTCTCAAAGGCGATGGAAAGTAATTATGCTAGCAGTCTTAGGTCTTTGCTCCCTAATACTGAAATTCCAGTGGGAAATACGTGAGGCCATGACTACCATCAATGCTAAAACATCCAGGTAAAGCCTCCTGTTCTGTATCTGTATGTAACTCTATATACAGGACAGTTTGGGGGATATATTGAATCAAAAGAAGGAATAAAATGGGGAAAAATGCAATTGATAAGGCAAATGAAGATCATTTGAGATCAACAGGGGATTGGACACAGGATAGAGAAGAAAGGAAGGATGAAAGCTTAAGGCAAAAGTATCCTACCAGGGAGGTTACTAGATTTGTGATGGAAAGGAGTTATTTGTGATGGAAAGGAAGGCAAAACGATATTGGGAACAGACACAATGAAAGTCATTTAACGGGTATGGTGGCTCACGCCTGTAGTCCCAGCACTTTGGGAGGCCGAGGCGGGCGGATCATGAGGTCAGGAGATCGAGACCATCCTGGCTAACACGGTGAAACCCCATCTCTACTAAAAAATACAAAAAAATTAGCCGGGCGTGGTGGCACGTGCCTGTAGTCTCAGCTACTCAGGAGGCTGAGGCAGAAGAATGGGGTGAACCCGGGAGGCAGAGCTTGCAGTGAGCCGAGATCGTGCCACTGCACTCCAGCCTGGGCGACAGAGTGAGACTCCCTCTCAAAAATAAATAAAATAAATAAATAAATATTGAAATATTTACTTGGTGTTATAAAATACATGTTTATGTTTCATTTTCATGATAGTTTTTAGCCTTGGTCTTTTTCTAACTCAGCATTTGTTTAGATCTGCTTATATTTTACATTCAAACCACAATATTTCTGAGGAAGAAACATACAATATGTAATCAGGGTCAGGATTTGAGTCCCTGCCCTTGCCCTCACTATCTTTGTCATCTTGTTCACAATGCTATAAATTCTTATTTGCAAAATAAGTTTTTTTTTTTTACAATACATAGTTTATATGTTGTTTTAAAGATTACATAATGTAGATGGAAAGTGCTTTTAAAATATAAACTGTTAAGCTGATCTATGTTGCTTTAAAAATAGGGTGAAATGTAAGATTCCTGTGGTGGTTTTATCTATTCTAGTTTGTTAGACTTTTGAAAAATCCACGTGTTACTTACCAAAGCTGGGTTTGGTTCTGCTTGAGCCCTTTCATGCTTCTGTTGCCTGAGGGTTGCTGCAGTGTCACAGCACTAGAAGTTTATAGACAAATCAGTGTCTTGGTCCCGGGCACAGATCCCATGTTAAATAGATGAGTCCTAAGATCTGTGATGGTGTCCACGGGAGTTGACAGCAGGCATTCAAGCTAAAGGCTGATGCAGTGGAGAGTTCTCTGGAGCCTTGGCACTAACATCCTGGAGACATCTATACCCAAAGATATTTTGGCATCTGCCAGGAGGTTCTAATGCCATCACAGGACAAGCTTTCAAGCTTTCTTTTTCAATCTTCTTCAATCTAGCCATTCCAGCTCAATTCAAAACAGTTACAATAGTTTAATATCGTTGGGGCCCAGGCCCAAAACACCTTCTTTCTCATTTTTGCTCTCTCTATTCAAGCTTTTAGCCAAAGCCTTGTTTACAGGAATTCTGAAATACTGCTTTCCCTCTACAAGTGACATTTTTTTTTCCTCTGTCTCAATTAGTCATGATTAACAGCTACCACGGTAATTAAAGCCAAGGTGAAATAAGTAACTCTAAAGTAATGCTAAAACCTAGCTCTACTGCCTTGGCAGCTCTCTGCAGCTGAGAAAGGCTGCATGAGTTTGGTCTGCCAACTCCGTGGAGATGCATTACAGAGAATAATTTACCTTGACCTGTTCTCAAAACATAATTACTGTTTAAAGTCAAAGATGGACACACATTTTCATATCAAGTTACTGAAGATTTAAAAACACACACACAGACACACACACAAATCAAAACAACAACACAAAAACCTCTGACCATTATTTTGTCCTCTTAAAATTGATGGACTACCCACTTTAGTGCTTTAGCTTCTTATTGTTATCAAAATAATGGTATTTTTCAAAACAAACATATTATTTATTTTTAAATAATTGACATTGGATTATTTTGCTCTGAGTTTATGGTAAATTACTAATCTTTTTTTTTTTAAGTGAAAATTTGTCTATCACTAGTGACCACAATCATCTTCTGTGTTTTGTTGGAGTTTTTTAACCACCAATGAAAGCAAAGTTTACTTGGTCTTTCATACACAAATTTTGCTATATATCTGTGTTGCCTATTTACTTTGTGATATTTATGTGTAAGAGTGAACAAAGGAGCACTACTTTCTAAGTCTTTGAGCGTTATTTTTTTTCTTATTCTCAGAAAAATAGTTGTCAACTGTGGTCCCATGTCCACAGCCTCATTTATCTCCAAATGCTGCTTGAACATGGTCTCTGTGGAGAGGCTTAGAGGGAGGTAGGAGGAAACAATAGGAAATAGATAAAGGCTATTACTCTGTATCTTTTGAAATGTTTGCAGATTTTCTAGTCTTTACACAATAGTTTATTAAAAATGTCTCTCTCACCACCACCAGAAATTATATAAGAAGCTAGATGCATTAGTCCAATATTACTGATTTGGTTTTGAGATCTTTTAAAATGCATCTTTGCTCCAATCAATACTGATGTTTTACAGGTCTCAGGCTTGGTTCTTGTTCTAATCTTATGGACTATAGTTTCCAAGGCACTCATTATTGAATTATAAGTTAGAACTACAAATATCATTGAAAAAATTTTCAATTCCACCTAGAATCTGTGGCCATAGTTTTACCACAATCGGCTCCATTATTACTATATAACCAGTATTTTTCTATAGGAACTAACCATTTTTACTGCATTTTCAACATGATTTAATTATAATAAGACTTTAAATATTTCCCACAGATCAAAGTATGTCTCCACATTTTTCAGAAAGTGAAGTAGAAATAGTTTGTGTGGGGAAACACGCTTTTTTTGTAAATCTCTTATTGACTTTTTCAGTACATGTTTATTAGCATTCCCTAAAATTACAGTGACAACAATGCTGATATAATACAAAGTACATATTTGGCAATTATCAAATGTATTTGGTCTTATAGGTTCAGATAAGACAAATGTCACATGGCTCTCAGATTGCTTTCTGGGTTATGTTTTTTTTTCTAGACAGACATTATATAACAATTACATTAGCAAATAAAGGACTCCAAAGCTAAAATTTTAATTAATTCTATGAGGCTCAGATGTCTAAAGTATGTTACAAAGAAAATATGTATACTATTTCAATCAATCAAAAAGACAATATATGCAAAATTCAATCTTATTTTGCTGTCACTATATTTGAGTCAATTCCCTGAAAGTGGCTAATGAAAAGTGAAAAAGTTCATTTTATATTTATGGATACATATGTAATGTAGAAGATTTTATTTTCATAATCACCTCTAATATTATCTTTTCTGAGTGCATATTTAGTAAATTATATAAAGCATGAAACATGCATTATCTCATATAATCTTCACAAAAGTACCAAGCCAAGATAAGAAAAGCAGATTGTCTGAGTTCACAGCTTGTTTCTCACACTCACCAGCTGTGTGACTCTTGGGGAATCACTTCACCTTTCTATGACTCCATTTTCTTGTCCATAAAATCGGAACGATGATAATTGTACCTATTCATAGGGCAGCTGTGAGAATAAACTGTGATAACGTCATATGAAATACTTAAGGGTCTAACACTGAGTAAGCCCTTTATAAATGTTACTATTGAAATGATATAATTGTTATCATTATCACATTTTATGGATGAAGAAAATAAGCACGACTTTCAAGAATGTTTCCGTGAGCACACAGGCAATAGATTATGAAGTTGGGATTGTAACACAGATAAACCTGATTTTAAAACCAGAGTTCTTATGGATTCCTCTGGTCTCTCTCACTGCTGGTGAACTCTTTTCCATTGACAGTCCTAATAGAGATTTTACAGAAACATCTTCCTTAGCTATATTATTCATTCTATTGTGAAACAAAATATGTTTAATCAAATAAATAGCCTTTGTTGTTCCAGCCAATCAATATTTCTTTTATTTCACTCAAAATTTAAAGATTTATGCTAATTTGGAATTTCATATAGTTTTAACACTTTACACTGTTTAATAACTAGAAAATAAATGACATATGCTTAATATCATTGTCTGAAGAATGTTTATGTGTTAAATTCATAAATATTTGAAAATAAGTAATTGTTAACTGCTCATTATCCACTTTTTTAGGTAAATGTGGTTTTTAGTATTATTCATCTAACTGGGTTTTTTTCAGATGTACAGAAATCATAAAAAATGCATTTTTAAAATAAAGATTTGAGTCTCTTGACCTACTTGTTTTATATTATGTCGTTCTATCACATAAATCCTGCACATGTATTTTGCTTCTCAGCATGTTAATGGTAACCTTGAAAGCAAAGAAATTCTTTGAAATACTCTCTGAATATACAGTTTCTCCCCAACCCCTAACCCATTCCCAAATGCCTAGTACAAGTGTCCTGTGACTTTTACTTTTATCATTCTATCACCTCTATTGCCTCTAATCTTTGTGTCAAAAACCCAGTTTTCTTCTCCACTGCCTATTTTTATTTAATTTAAAATTAAACACCGTAAGTTTTTTTTAAAAAAGAAGCATTAATCTCCTTATATATAAAAGGAAGCATTAACCTCCTTATATAACTTCCAGTATCCCATGGAAATGAAATGAAGAGCAAATATAATTTTAAAATCACAATGTTTTAATAACAGCAAAAAGAGTTAAAGGCAAACGAATGCATTCAGAGCAACTGTCAGAAATTCAGATGCTATTTTGAGTCTAAAAGAGTCTAGAGTAAAAAGATTACTTTGAAGAATGTTAGAAAATATGGCAATTTTATAAATTTTCTAATTTAAGAGAAAATATTTTGAGCAAAGTTGTATGTTAGGACAAAAAGTTTTGAAGTATAATACCAATCTAAAATAAATTAAAATGAGCTATTTTGTTCGGTATCTCTTGCTCTTTATTTCTTTCTGTCTCTCTCAATTTATTTGCCTCTCTAGGTGCAAGATTTACATGTTATATATATGTTTTTATGTATTATATTTATATTATGTTTAATTTATATATATAAAGCTTTCCCACTCTTTGAATTTCTACTAGATGGAAGTGATGGTTACTGACTAGAGCAAGTCTTTGCTTTTTTTCTCATTCTGATGTTATCTATGTATTTCATTCACTTTTTCACTCTTCTTTTCCCAAGGGATCTCAGGCCAGGTGACAGATACACACACACACACACACACACTCACACACACACATATATATATATAAACATATATAATATATCCACTACAATAATGTACGTATGAATCATTCCCCAAAATGTCATTGTTTCCTTAATTTCTTTTGTAAACTCTTCTTCCTATCTATACCTATGTGTTCTATCCCCAGACAACCACTTATCTTCTGTCTTCAAATATTTTTGTGCATTTTCTATAAAGTTATATGAATAAAATCATAAAGGATATGCCATTTTATGCCTGCTTTCTTTCATTCAGCATAATTGTTTTGAGATGGATTCATGTTGTTGCATGCCTCACTACACAATTCCTCTCAATTGCTGAGTAATATCCCATTGTATAGACATACCACAATTTGCTTATCCATTAACCTGTAGTTGTATGACATTTGGGTTTTTTTCAGTTTAGGATTATTACGATAGAGCTACTACAGACATTCATATGCATATCTTTGTGTAGACATATGCTTTTATTTCTTTGGAGCAAATACATAAGTGTGAAGTGAGTAGGTTGTATGGTAGGTGTATGTTTAAATTTTTAACAAACTACCATACAGGTTTTCAAAGTGGTTGTATAATTTTAGATTCCCATCAGTAGTATATGAGAAATCCAATTGTTCTGAATCCTTACCAACAATTGGTATGGTTAGAATTTTTAATTTAAGACAGTCTCTTGAGTACGTAGTAGTACCTAATTTCATTTTAAATTTTATTTCTCTAATGCCTTATGATACTGAATAAATGCTGTTTTGCAATAAACATATCTTCTTTACTGAAGTGTTCATACATTATTGATTTGTTGGCTAATTAGCTATAATTCAACAAAAGATCATTGACTTTTTAAAGAAAATGGGTATAATATATATTGGGATTTTTAGGATGTGGAAATAAAAGATGTTACTATAACACAAAGCCTGGAAAAAAGCATTAGGGTAAGAAGTAGATAAAAACAAGTACAGGAATAAACTAAAAGTTCCTCTTCATCCTCCATACCCTAGGGCAAGGTGATATCATCAAACGGTTGGTTCTATGTGGACAGAGTTGCCTGCTTGTAGAGGTGGTCAGAGAAAAAAGTGTCAGAACAATTTTTAGAACAAATCAAAATAATCATCTATGTCGTGAATGCTATATCACCTACTCTCTAAATAGAAGAGGGAACAAGCTATATCACAATCTTTAACCCACATTTTGAAATAACATCACCTAAGCTAGCTGACTTATCTGGGGAAAATTTGCTCCCCCTGGAAAACTTATGGGAATTTTGATTAAAACACTGGTCTTGTGACTGAACACAGGTCCAGATGCTCACCCCCTGCAGAGTCCAATTAACAAGAATGAGGTATGGTAGAAAGAACGTGAATTTATTAACTAAAACTAGTAAATGGGTAAGCAGCTGGATTCCTACCCAAACTAACTGCTTGAATTTCCATGGGGTCTGGAGGGAAGTATGGGTTTAAAAAGGGAAAACTTGATAAGGAAGACATGTAAGAATTGGGCTGAGCACAAATCCATGTGTCTTGTTCTAGCAGCTATGTTGGGTTCCAGTCTGTCTGGATCGCAGGCTGAGTACAATGCCTTTGTGTCTTGTTCTGGTTGCTGTCGTGGCTCCCAATCCACTGAGCTGAATTTGTCTCAACAATGGCTGGGTGGTTAATTAGATGTCTTCAACTGGTCTCTGAAATTTTGCCACTGGGTCTTCAGACTTCATCTGTCTGTCTCAAGATTAGCCCCTGAAATTTCTAAGAAGACACATAGTGGCTGGCAAGATGACCAAATAAGAACAGCTCCAGTCTGCAGCTCCCAACGAGATCAATGCAGAAGGCGGGTGATTTCTGCATTTTCAACTGAGGTACCTGGCTCATCTCACTGGAACTGGTTAGACAGTGAATGCAGCCCACAGAAGGCAAGCCAAAGCAGGGTGGGGTGTTGCCTCACCCGGGAAGTAGAAGGGGTCAGGGAACTCCCTCCCCTAGCCAAGGGAAGCCATGAAGGACTGTGCCATGAGGGATGGTGAATTCCTGCCCAGATACTATGCTTTTCCCATAGTCTTCACAATCCACAGACCAGGAGATTCCCTTGGGTGCCTACACCACCAGGACCCTGGGTTTCAAGCACAAAACTGGGTGCCTGTTTGGGCAGACGCTGAGCTTGCTAACTATTCTAAATATATATATGCACCCAACACAGGAGCACCCAAATTCATAAAGCAAGTTTTTAGAGACCTACAAAGAGACTTAGACTCCCACACAATAATAATGGGATACTTTAATACCCAACTGTCAATATTAGACAGATCAACGTGACAGAAAATTAACAAGGATATTCAGGACTTGAACTCAGCTCTAGACCTAGCAGACCTAACAGACATCTACAGGGCTCTCCACCCCAAATCAACAGAATACAAATTCTTCTCAGCACCACATCGCACTTATTCTAAAACTGACCACATAATTGGAAGTAAAACTCCTCAGCAAATGCAAAAGGATGGAAATCCTAACAAACAGTTTCTCAGACCACAGTGCAATCATATTAGAACTCAAAATTAAAAAACCCACTCAAAACTGCACAACAACATGGAAACTGAACAACCAGCTCCTGAATGACTACTGGATAAATAACAAAATTAAATCAGAAATAAATAAGTTCTTTGAAATGAATGAGAAAAAAGACACAACGTACTAGAATCTATGGAACATGGCTACAGCAGTGTTTAGAGGGAAATTTGTGGCCCTAAATGCCCACAGGAGAAAGCAGGAAAGATCTAAAATCGACACCCTAACATCACAATTAAAAGAATTAGAGAAGCAAGAGCAAACAAATTCAAAAGCTATCAGAAGGCAAGAAATAACTAAGATCAGAGCAGAACTGAAGGAGATACAGACATGAAAAACCCTTCAAAAAATAAATGAATCCAGGAGCTGGTTTTTTGAAAAGATTAACAAAATAGACCTCTAGCCAGACTAATAAAAAAGGAAAGAGAGAAGAATCAAATAGATACAATAAAAAATGATAAAGGAAATATCACCACTGATCCTACAGAAATACAAACTACAATCAGAGAATACTATAAACACCTCTACGCAAATAAACTAGAAAATCTAGAAGAAATTGATAAGTTCCTGGACACATACACCCTCCCAAGACTAAACCAGGAAGAAGTCAAATATCTGAATAGACCAATAAAAAGTTCTGAAATTGAGGTAGTAATTAACAGCCTACCAACCAAAAAAAGCCCAGGAACAGATGGATTCACAGCCAAATTCTACCAGAGGTAAAAAGAGAAGCTGGTACCATTACTTCTGAAACTATTCCAAACAATAGAAAAAGAGAGGTTCCTCCCTAACTCTTTTCATGAGGCCAGCATCATCCTGATACCAAAACCTGGCAGAGACACAACAAAAAAAGAGTATTTCAGGCCAATATCCCTGATGAACATTAATGCGAAAATCCTCAATACAATACTGGCAAACCGAATCCAGCAGCACATCAAAAAGCTTATCCACCATGTTCAAATTGGCTTCATTTCTGGGATGCAAGGATGGTTTAACATATGCAAATCAATAAACATAATCCATCACATAAACAGAACCAGTGACAAAAACCACATGATTATCTAAACAGATGCAGAAAAGGCCTTCAGTAAAATTCAACACCACTTCATGCTAAAAACTCTCAATAAACTAGGTTGATGGAATGTATCTCAAAATTGTAAGAACTATTTATGACAAACACACAACTAATATACTGAATGGGCAAAAGCTGTAAGCATTCCCTTTGAAAACCAGCACAAGACAAGGATGCCCTCTCTCACCACTCCTATTCGACATAGTATTGGAAGTTCTGGCCAGGGCAATCAGGGAAGAGAAAAAAATAAAGGGTATTCAAATAAGAAGAGAGGAAGTCAAATTGTCTGTGTTTGCAGATAACGTGATTGTATATTTAGAAAACCTCATCGTCTCAGCCCAAAATCTCCTTAAGCAGATAAGCAACTTCAGCAAAGTCTCGGGATACAAAATCAGTGTACAAAAATCACAAGCATTCCTATACGCCAATAATAGACAAACAGAGAGCCAAATCATGAGTGAACTCCCATTCACAATTGCTACAAAGATAATAAAATGCCTAGGAATCCAACTTACAAGGGATATCAAGGCCCTCTTCAAGGAGAACTACAGACCATTGCTCAAGGAAATAAGAGAGGATACAAACAAATGGAAAAAACATTCCATGCTCATGGATAGGAAGAATCATTATCGTGAAAATGGCCATACTGCCCAAAGTAATTTATAGATTCAATGCTATCCCCATGAAGCTACCATTGACTTTCTTCACAGGATTAGAAAAAACTACTTTAAATTTCATATGGAACCAAAAAAAGAGCCCATATAGCCAAGAAAATTCTAAGCAAAAAGAACAAAGCTGGAGGCATCACACTACCTGACTTCAAACTATACTACAAAGCTACAATAACAAAACAGCATGGTACTGGTACCAAAACATATACATAGACCCATGGAACAGAGCAGAGACCTCAGAAATAACACCACTCATCTACAACCATCTGATCTTTGAAAAACCTGACAAAAACAAGCAATGGGGAAAAGATTCCATATTTAAAAAATGGTGTTGGGAAAAATGGCTAGCCATATGCAGAAAACTGAAACTGGACTCCTTCCTTACACCTCATACAAAAATTAATTCAAGATGGATTAAAGACTTAAACATAAGAACTAAAACCACAAAAACCCTAGAAGAAAACCTAGGCAATACCATTCAGGACATAGGCATGGGCAAAGACATCATGATTAAAACACCAAAAGCAATGACAACAAAAGTCAAAACTGACAAATAGGATCTAATTAAACTAAAGAGCCTCTGTTTGTAGTCCACAGCATTCCAGTATTAAATTATTTTTTATTATTTTGAATTTATTATTTTAACATCAAAACATTTTACTTTGTTGGTATACTGCTATTTCAGACACTGGCCAAAAGTTTTGTGCACTTTTCTGTTTATTTACTTTTTCTATTAGTTCCTTCTCTTCTTCTTCTTTAATCTCCTCCCTACTTACTCATCTCTGATACCTTACCACAAGCCTTCATACTTTTCTTTACCCCTGGCTTCCTTTAACTCCTCTGTCTCCATCCATTTTTACTGCCCTAGAAAGGGTTGAAAGCCTTACTTCACCCTGTTAGTTGTTCCCTTATTTACATCTGACAAAGTTTCTCATAAAGACAAAGGAAAACTGTATTTTTCATTAAGTGTATACATTTGGATGCAAATTAAACAAATAGAAAATGATCAGTTATAATATATCTAAAGTAACAATGGAGTGTTATTGTGTTTTTATCGAGGAGTATTTAAATTTTTCTCTTCTACTTGGAAAAAAATACCTTAGTTGTGTAAATGAAAAAAAAAATCAAAAGCAATGTGAATAAAAAGCAAAAATGAGGACCAGTCTAACAACTGTTATTTGACTATTCAAAGGGGAGACAAGTGGAGTGAAAGGCTTTCTTGGTTTCTCTCTTCTACTTTCAACAAGGACTATTTCCATTTTCTTCACTTTGCTTCTACTTCTCATTTCATCACTATCCCTTACCTCTCCATTCCAATTATTTTTCTTACATTTTGTGCCCACAGAGAATAGAAACCAGTGGTTAGATTTCCTAGAAGTGAAGTTACCAGATGTTCAGCTAGTCCTGGTTCTGAGCCCCTCCTCTCTTAATCCTCATTTTGTAATAATTTACTCTCGGGTTCTGGATATAATCCTGTCCTACCCTCTTGGGAATCTAATATCTATTGATAATTATTTATCTCATCTTTATCTTCAAATTTTTCCTCCTCTTAAATGATTTCTTTTGGGAATTATACTTGTTAACATCTTTATCTTCTCTAACTTAAAACAAATCTATTTCTATTTTTTACTTTCTATTTCTCTTTTTTACTACAATCTTCATAAAATAGTTAAGAGTAGTTGTTTATACTTGTTGTTTTCTTTGCCTCACTGTCCACTTACAGTTTAACACATTCTAATAAAACTAACTCTGTTGGTTCACCAAAATGGCTATTGATATGGTCATTGGTCAACTCTATGCCATAAAGTTCCTTGGTCATTTTCAGTCCTAAATATTGATGACGTCTAAACAAGTTTTGAGTGCTCTTTGGCTTTCATCACCTCGTTCTCTCCGATTTCTTCTTAACAATTGCCTATCTGTATTCTCCTCATTTGTTTTTTACTGGTTCATCATCTTATCTTCAGCCTTTTGATTTTGGAGAGCCTCATGATTTTGTCCAAATCACCCTTCTTTTTTTCATTATCTATATTTTCACAGAGAAGTTTCGTGCCAAAGTAATAATTATCATATATATGCACCTATATGACCTTCACATTCACATGTCTTGTCCCAGATCTTTATCTCAAAGCATGCTTACTCAGCTGTCCACTAAAGTCATATACTTAGATATTTAATAGATATCTCATATACAACGTTTTAAACAGAAATCTGAGTGTTAGCATTTCACTCAATTTTTCTTGTTTGTGCTTTCTCTATGTCTGTATTTTTTATTACTGTTTTTACTTTTGGTTTCCAACCCAGATAGATATGAACTTTCTTAATACTCTCCTTCTTCCATTGCTCATCAAAATTCAACTGGTCATTAGAACCTGTTCATTTTTGCCTCCTAAACAGCTTGAGTTTCACCCAATTTCTCAAAAAACATTATAGTGCATTTAATGTCATCTATTGTGTCATTCCTTAAACTATGACATAGAGATGTAAATGATTTTTTATGTCTGCATTTTTCATTCTTACATTCAGTCTTCAAACTAAAGCTAGAGTTATAATTTTGATTATCATTATGGAAACCTTAATTCTGACTATGCGCCTACAAATTAAGCCTCTTCTGTGGATTTAATTTTGAGATTATCAACCTAAACTGTTAATATGTTATGCAATTTCTCACTTATCTGGCCTTTACTCGTATTTAATCCCTCATCTAATATCACCCTTATATTTGTTCACTGTGGTCCACACCAGATTTCTTTCTTTTCCTGAAATGGACTACCTTCCCTCCTACAACTGGGCTCTTACATATGTTGTTCTCCCCACCTAGAATAGTGTTTTGTTTGTTTGTTTGTTTTTGCCTAATTAAAATCTTATTTACTTTTTAGACAACAGCAACTCTTTCACATTCTCTGAAAAGGCTTCTCTGGTGTCTATGGAGTAAACCAGTTAAACCATTTCTCACTCGTCTGTGCTGTCCTGTCAAAACTTTTTTCTGTTTTGCCTTTTTTTACATTTTAAGTATTATTTAATTTCTCACTTCCCAGTCTAGGATGGTAACGATTATATATGCTTTGCTTGCTTTTGAATTCCTAGTATCCAGCATTATACCAAATACATGGTAGATAATCAATAGATATTTGGTGGATGTAATAAAGTGAAATGAATGAATGAATGAACTAGTGAATAAATGAATCACTCAGTCAATCAACAAACACTAGACCGAACAGAGAATTGTGATGGCATGGTAATTCCTGTTTCCCATATAATAAAATTAAGAAATATATATTCAGTGGAAATCTATTCAATGAATAAACAGTACTTGATATATATTGGGGCCTATAAGAAGGGAAAATTCCTTTTGGCATTGAGAGACACTAAGTGCACTGAGGGAAGCTTGGTTCATACACATGCCCTGCCAGAGGAAAAAGAGGCAATTCCCAATCCCGAGGTGGCCTCCCAGGATTATTTTTTGCAGTTCTGTTCAGTGTATCATAACTTTAAAAATAATATTTTAAGATCTTTAATGTGGTAATACCGTATGGTGTCAAATACGATTATATTTTTAAAAATACAATCTAGGTTAGGAGAATCAACAAAAGTCTTAATTTATCTGTTGATTATGTTCAGAATGATATTACTGATCCTATGATTATTGATTTAAAAACTTTCAATGTTTTGAGATAAAGCATTTTAATCCATTAAGGTAATATGTTTAATCAGAATGCCTGTGCTCGTCCCACAGTTCTCACATCTGAACTAGCATATGGATTGATTCATTTATATGACCACTTATAATTTTGTGATTTAAATCTCTTCCATCTTTACTTATCTTTAGAGGTTGACATTATTTATGCTCTCCACACTGTTGAGAAAGGAGGCAGCTAGAGGCTGGTTAGGCAGATAAAAAGGGAGGGCCTTGGGAGAAGAGCAGTGTTCATAGGAACATCCACGGGACAGCACCTACACTGCCTCTGCAGCTAATGGGAAGAAGCGTGGTTAAGAAATTTCCCTTATGCTGGAATGTTCTTCAGAAGGGACTGTCCTAACTTACATGCAGGCACAATAAGTCAATCTAAATGTCCTTAACTTGATCCAACTCATTATAATGTCATTAACATGATATTAGCATTGTGGTTTTATCTCCCATGTGAGTTTCACTTAGGCACTCATGAGTAATAACCAAGATGGAGTCACGCTGGCCAACTGCAGGCATGCACAGCTGCAGCATCCTTAGGAAATTTTACCCCTATCATTTTGGGCAAAATCCCCAGAAGACTTCCTTGTTCTTGCCACATAAAAGACCCAGAACTCAACCCCATTTCTGGCCACCTATTTTCAGGTTTCTTCTCTTTGCTGAGAGCTATCCCTTTGCTTAAGAAAGTCTACTCTACTCACTCTTGGGTGTCCACATGCCTTATTCTTCTTGGTTGTAGGACAAGAACTCGGACCTGGCTGAGCTAGAGACTAAGCACACTGCAACATTTGGGAGCTCATCTGGGATTGTCAGAAGGGTGAGTCAGAGCAGACTTCCAACTCTTTACTTTCATTTCTGAGGTTTCTTATCCTTTTTTTACTTTTTCCTCAAGATCAAATAAAATACCGAGCCTCTGTCAGCCAATTAAGAGCAAATATCATGGTTGCTGGACTTAAGACTCAGAGGTCAGGCTTGCTGGGGAGGATTTTGTCAATCTCCCATCACCCTTGAATGTTGGAAATGTTGGCTGTATCCCAAACCAATTTTCCCTCATGGAGGTCTAGCTGTCACATGGGATTAGGAGGTCCTGGGGCAACTGAGAGTATCTGGATGAGGCTACACCTCCATGTCACCCAAAGGTCCCTAGATTAACTCCATTCCCAGACAGCCTGTTAGGGTGTTGGCACCAGGACTTCCAGTCTTTTCTATCACATTTTTTTTCTTTCTCTCTTTCATGGCTGTTATGGCTCCTATCTCTTCTTTGTATGCAATGTTGCAGGTGTTTTTGCAACCTGGAGATATAATTTTGTTGGCTAAAGTCAGCAGGTGCCTTAGCAATCAGCAATGCAGCTCAAAGGGTTGTTGTTTTTGTGATTTCCCTGAGACACGAGGATTTCAAGATTTCAGTCTAAGAGCTTCTCTGTCCCCCTATGATGTCTATACATGGGACTGAATAGGGGGATATTTCACCCTGAGTAGGTACCCTCCTCTCCATTTAGGCTGTTTCTTTCTTCATGTGAGAACTCAGCACTGTCCAGTGAATTTAAGCAGCCCTTCTATAAGACAAACTAATTTTCTTCTGCTAGGAGGCATATTGTGGGGACAGCCTATCAAGCCCCAAACCTCTCTTTCTAACCTCTGCCTAGAAAGTATTTGGAGAAAAAGTTACAGCTTAATATTTCAATCCTTATCAAACCACCAGATGAGGTAGGATTTCTTTCCCTGGGGGGCCCTATCAGCCCTCTTCTCCAAACCCTTAGTTTTCCAATTACACACCCTCCTCCAGCAGCCCATCAGAGACCAAGTCCCTTGTCGCATTTGCAAATGGAAAATTTACTGTATCATAGGGAGGAAGAAGAAAGCCTATTTAGACAGATGTTTGCTTCTATGTTGTCTCCGCAGAAAGGAGACAATGAGCCCAGCCATTACAGCCTTTTCAGACATCTGTTATGTCTCCAGTTGCAATGGCATTTATACAAAAATGAGGAATTATGTTTGGAGATTAATCATTCCCAAAGATGTCTGGAACAAGATGTCTTGTTTTGCCCCAATCTCACGGACTTCTGTCCATAAAGAAAATCCAGTCAGAGTATTCTAAGTTTTCCTCAGATATTTTTTTCTGAAAACAGTGCAATGCAAATAAAATATATTTAACGTGTAAAGTATTGTTTAAAGGAAACTCTCTCTCTTTGTAAGTTTTATCTTGCTCAATCTCATGTTAAAATGTTATTTTTAAATAGTTTGCCTTATTAACGTAATTGGGGAAAAGCTGAGCATCTTTCTTTGGGAAAATAGATTCAATGATCTTTTGCAAAAAAGAGCATGACCTGACAGGTAGAATCAGTTAGTAACATACTTCCCGACATCTGTATCAAAATCACATGCCTGTTATAAAGGTAATTTTAGAGTAGTCACATTTGTGAGCATTTTTTATATTTTTGGTGAGTTCTGATTGTCTTTTTGTATTTTGATTACTTCTATTTGGCTGGTTAGTGTCTTTTCTGTATTCCATATTATCAGTAGTCTTGTTGTTATAAACTGTCCACGATGGTTAATTCCATTAATATTTTAAATGATCCCTACTAATGACTGATTACTACTTCTTTATTGCTCCTTTGGAAGCTCTATAGTATCGTTCTTAAGGATCAATTTCAGGCCGGGCGCAGTGGCTCACGCTTGTAATCCCAGCACTTTGGGAGGCCGAGGCGGGAGGATCACGAGGTCAGGAGATCGAGACCACGGTGAAACCCCGTCTCTACTAAAAATACAAAAACTTAGCCGGGCATGGTGGCGGGCGCCTGTAGTCCCAGCTACTCGGAGAGGCTGAGGCAGGAGAATGGCGTGAACCCGGGAGGCGGAGCTTGCAGTGAGCCAAGATCGCGCCACTGCACTCCAGCCTGGGTGACAGAGCGAGACTCCGTGTCAAAAAAAAAAAAAAAGGATCAATTTCAGAATTAACAATTGCACGTCATATCACTGCTTTACATGATTTCCAAGAAAGGTAAATCTTCCTCTCTTTACTCCTTTAAGTACTAATTAAAATAACAATTACCATTTGAGATAATTAAACTTCTTTGTTACCAGCACACCATTAGTTTTTCTACAAAGTAAAGAGAAATATTTCAAATATAATGTTGTCAGAGCCAAGGTAGTATATTTTACTCTAGATTAATAAGAAATACAACATCATGATATCAGAAAACTACATAGACTAGAATGCAATGATTTATGAATTGTTCTCTGTGATTACTATAGGATATTGTTGAAACTGCATTATAACATTTACATATTTCTGTCAATTTAACTGCTTAATGAAACAATCACAAAAATCTTAGAGTCAAATTGAAGTACAGAATAAGAAAGGGGTCTGAAGATGAGAGAGAAGTTTGGAGTAACTCGGGAAAAAGAGTATGTTTTTCTTTTATTTTTTGAATCAGTTTTTTTTTTTTTTTTTTTTTTTTTTTTTTTTTTTTTTGAGTCTGAGTTTTGCTCTTGTTGCCCTGGCTAGAATGCAATGGTGCAATCTTGGCTTGCTGTAATCTCCACCTTTGGAATTCAAGTGATTCTCCTGCATCAGCTTCCTGAGTAGCTGGGATTACAGGCTCCCACCACCACACCTGGCTAATTTTTTGTTTTTTAGTAGATACGGGGTTTCATCACATTGGCCAGGCTGGTCTCGAACTCCTGATCTCAGGTGATCCACCCACCTCAGCCTCCCAAAGTGCTGGGATTACAGGTGTGAGCCACTGTGCCCAGCCTGAATCAGTTTTTTCAAAATGATGTGGACATTGGATTTTGTAGAGAAATATTGGAAAATAGAATTTGTGTTATTCTCTAAACTATTTAGATATATTTCTATTTCCTGTGGAGCACTAATCGGAGGTCTTAGACTTTTATTTCATGTTATAAACAGATTTAGATCAACATCTAAAATGGAATGGGATGGCATTCATCATGGTTCTGGAAAAGAAATTAGATATTACACTTACCTAATTTCATCAATTTTTTCGTATTTCTTTTGAAAATCAAGTATGGAGAATAAAAAGAAGAAAGGTGGGGTTTAACTATCAACTGAAAAGGCTAGAGTAGCTGTAAGGTTGATGTGATGTGGTTTTCTAGTCATATTTCCATAGGAATTCAGGTAGTAGCTTACCAACACCTAAATTATTAGAGTTCACATTCCATCCAGGAATATAGACTGGCCTTCACAAAATACATGTAACTGAACTAGTTCTTCTGCTGTAAGCAGCTACAAAAGTGGACAAAGCATACGAGGCATCTTGTTTCAGGAAGTGGACAACAGTCAGTGGAAAGCTGCAATCTCTGAATTTCAGAAGTGACTTCAGGACTCCATAGTCAGTCTAGTCTTCACCTGGAAACAATTTTCCTAGGTCTATGTAGAGATTCTCCTTTTTGCAGAGTGAGGCAGCACACTGTGCTGAAGGGGATGCTGTGCAGAAACTGAGTTTCAGAAGTCAGAATGGAGGTTCCTTGTAAGTTCATGACTAAAATCTGGGCTGCACATTTGCAGAGTGAGACCATTCTTGTTACTGGAATGTGACTGGTCAAGGACAGAGAGAGGAACAAATTTTAGAACATAAGGGCTATAGTGGATTAACTGTGACCTATTCAACACCTCTTTAATATCCTTGGAAACTGAAAAGCCAAACCTTAACAGTCAGCACCATATCTTAGAGTAAGGCTTACTGTGTTAGTTTTCCAAGGCTGCCATAACAAAATATGACAAATTGCATGGCTTAAAAAATAGAAATTTATTGTTTCACAGTTCTGGAGGCTAGAAGTTCAAGATCAACATTTTAACCGAGTTGTTTTTTTTTCTGAGGCTGTTGGGGAGAATCTGTTCCATGCCTCTCTCAGTCTCTGTTAGTTTGCTGGCAAACTTTGGTACCTCTTGGCTTGTAGATTCATCCCCTCATCTCTGCTTTCATGTTCACGTGTCATTCTCCCTGTGTGCATTTTTCTGTGTCTAAATTTACCCTTTGCATAAGGATGCCAATCCTATTGATTTGGAGTCCATGCTACATCAGTATGACCTCATGATAACTTGACTAATTACATCTGCCATGGCTCTGTTTCCAAATAAAATCACATTGTGGGGTATTGGATGTTAGGACTTCAATTTCTGTATTTGGAGGGGACAGAATTCAACCCATGATCAAAATTGCCATATTTTACCAGATAAGTCTCCTAACTGAAAATGACTATAATTCAGCCTGATCATCTAGAAAGTCATTTAAATTCCACGTGTGTATATGAAAACATAAACATCTATTATGTAAATATATATTTCACATATACTCCATATTATTTAAATATAGAGTAAAAGTATATCAATCTCAGACATATCCAGGGATGTGGAAGTAGGTACTATTTTAAAGAATCTTTTATATGAGTGAAAAATTAAAGCAAAAAGAAAATATTATACAGAAGTTGGTATAGTAAGCATATTTTAATTGATCAACTGAGAATTGTCCAATGATTATAAGAACATAGGTTGTAGTTCTTATCTAAACAAAAAGACAGAAGCTAGACACAGAGCATAATTAGACCAACTTTGTATTCAAAAAAGGAATAATGCTAGTGATATCGTTTGGCTCTGTGTCTCCAACAAAATCTCATCCCAAATTGTAATCCCCACATGTTAGGGGAAGAGCCTGGTGGGAGTTGACTGAACCAAGGGGCGGAATTCCCCTTGTTCTTCTCGTGGCAGTGAGTCAGCTCTTACGAGATCTGATATTTTGAAATTGTATGATACTTCCCCCTTTACTCTTTCGGTCTCCAGCCGCCATTAGAAGACATGCTTTACTTCCCCTTCACCTTCTGCCATGATTGTAAGTTTTCTGAAACCCTCAAACCATGCTTCCTGTTAAGCCTCCAGAACTGTGAGTCAATTAAATCTTTTTACTTATAAATTGCCCAGTATTGGGTATTTATTTGTAGCAGTGTGAAAATGGACTAATACAGTCAGTTTACTTCTTTATTTCTTTTTCTTTCCCAGCCTGTGGATAAATCATGATAGCTCTGCCACTGATTTGCCATGTGACTTTGAAAGTGTTAACATCTCTTCCTTCAGGAGCTCTTGTAGGGCAGGCCTGGTGGTGAAAAAATCTCTCAGCATTTGCTTGTCTGTAAAGTATTTTATTTCTCCCTCACTTATGAAGCTTAGTTTGGCTGGATATGAAATTCTGGGTTGAAAATTCTTTTCTTTAAGAATGTTGAATATTGGCCCCCACTCTCTTCTGGCTTGTAGAGTTTCTGCCGAGAGATCAGCTGTTAGTCTGATGGGCTTCCCTTTGTTGGTAACCCGACCTTTCTCTCTGGCTGCCCTTAACATTTTTTCCTTCATTTCAACTTTGGTGAATCTGACGATTATGTGTCTTGGAGTTGCTCTTCTTGAGGAATATCTTTGTGGCATTCTCTGTATTTCCTGAATTTGAATGTTGGCCTGCCTTGCTAGATTGGGGAAGTTCTCCTGGATAATATCCTGCAGAGTGTTTTCCAACTTGGTTCCATACTCCCCATCACTTTCAGGTACACCAATCAGACATAGATTTGGTCTTTTCACATAGTCCCATATTTCTTGGAGGCTTTGTTCATTTCTTTTTATTCTTTTTTCTCTAAACTTCTCTTCTCACTTCATTTCATTCATTCATTTCATCTTCCATCACTGATACCCTTTCTTCCACTTGATCGAATCAGCTACTGAAGCTTGTGCATTTGTCACGTAGTTCTCGTGCCATGGTTTTCAGCTCCATCAGGTCCTTTAAGGACTTCTCTGCATTGGTTATTCTACTTAGCCATTTGCCAAATCTTTTTTCAAGGTTTTTAACTTCTTTGCGATGGGTTCAAACTTCCTCCTTTAGCTCGGAGAAGTTTGATCATCTGAAGCCTTCATGTCTCAACTCGTCAAAGTCATTCTCCATCCAGCTTTGTTGCATTACTGGTGAAGAGCTGTGTTCCTTTGGAAGAGGAGAGGCGCTCTGATTTTTAGAATTTTCAGTTTTTCTGTTCTGTTTTTTCCCCATCCTTGTGGTTTTATCTACTTTTGGTCTTTGATGATGATGACGTACAGATGGGGTTTTGGTGTGGATGTACTTTCTGTTTGTTAGTTTTCCTTTTAACAGCCAGGACCCTCAGCTGCAGGTCTGTTGGAGTTTGCTCGAGGTCCACTCCAGACTCTGTTTGCCTGGGTATCAGCAGCAGAGGCTGCAGAACAGCGAATATTGCTGAACAGGAAATGTTGCTGTCTGATCGTTCCGCTGGAGGTTTCATCTCAGAGGGGTACCCGGCCGTGTGAGGTGTCAGTCTGCCCCTACTGGGGGGTGCCTCCCAGATAGGCTCCTCAGGGCTCAGGGACCCACTTGAGGAGGCAGTCTGTCTGTTCTCAGATCTCAAACTCCATGCTGGGAGAACCACTACTCTCTTCAATGCTGTCAGACAGGGACATTTAAGTCTGCAGAGGTTTCTGCTGCCTTTTGTTTGGCTATGCCCTGTCCCCCGAGGTGGAGCCTACAGAGGCAGGCAGGCCTCCTTGAGCTGTGGTGGGCTTCACCCAGTTCGAGTTTCCCGGCCACTTTGTGTAGCTACTCAAGCCTCAGCAATGGCAGGCGTCCCTTCCCCAGCCTCACTGCTGCCTTGCAGTTCGATCTCAGACTGCAGTGCTAGCAATGAGCGAGGCTCCATAGGCGTGGGACCCTCTGAGCCAGGCACGGGATATAATCTCCTGCTGTGCCATTTACTAAGACCATTGGAAAAGCTCAGTATTAGGGTGGGAGTGACCCAATTTTCCAGCTGCCATCTGTCACAGCTTTGCTTGGCTATGAAAGGGAATTCCCTGACCCCTTGCACTTCCCAGGTGAGGCAATGCCTTGCTCTGCTTTCGCTCATGCTTGGTGCACTGCACCCACTGTCCTACACCCACTGTCTGACAAGCTCCAGTGAGATGAACCCAGTACCTCAGTTGGAAATGCAGAAATCACCCATCTTCTGCGTCGCTCATGCTGGGAGCTGTAGAATGGAGCTGTTCCTATTCGGCCATCTTGGAACCACCCCCCCAAACCGGTACCAGCCACTGAAAAAACATGCCAAATTGTGAAAACCATTGATGCTAGGAAGAAACTGCATCAACTAACAAGCAAAATTACCAGCTAACATCATAATAACAGGATCAAATTCACACGTAACAATATTAACCTTAAGTGTAAATGGGCTAAATGCTCCAATTAAAAGACACAGACTGGCAAATTGGATAAAGAGTGCAGACCCATCAGTGTGCTGTATTCAGGAAACCCATCTCCTGTGCAGAGACACACATGGGCTCAAAATAAAAGGATGGTGGAAGATCTACCAAGTAAATGGAAAGCAAAAAAAAAAAAAAAAAAAAAAAGCAGGGGTTGCAATCCTAGTCTCTGATTAAGCAGACTTTAAACCAACAAAGATCAAAAGAGACAAAGAAGGCCATTACATAATGGTAAAGGGATCAATTCAACAAGAAGAGCTAACTATCCTAAATATATATGCACCCAATACAGGAGCATCCAGATGCATAAAGCAAGTCCTTAGAGACCTACAAAGAGACTTAGACTCCCACACAATAATAATGGGAGACTTTAACACCCCACTGTCAACATTAGACAGACCAATGAGACAGAAGATTAACAAGGATATCCAGGAATTGAAATCAGCTCTGCACCAAGTGGACCTAATAGACATCTACAGAACTCTCTACCCCAAATCAACAGAATATACATTCTTCTCAGCACCACACCACACCTATTCCAAAATTGACCACATAGTTGGAAGTAAAGCACTCCTCAGCAAATGTAAAAGAACAGAAATTGTAACAAACTGTCTCTCAGACTATAGTGCAATCAAACTAGAACTCAGAATTAAGAAACTAACTCAATAGCGCTCAACTACATGGAAACTGAACAACCTGCTCCTGAATGACTACTGGGTACATAATGAAATGAAGGCAGAAATAAAGATGTTCTTTGAAACCAATGAGAACAAAGACACAACATACCAGAATCTCTGGGACACATTTAAAGCAGCGTGTAGAGGGAAATTTATAGCACTAAATGCCCACAAGAGAAAGCAGGAAAGATCTAAAATTGACACCCTAACATCACAATTAAAAGAACTGGAGAAGCAAGAGTGAACACATTCAAAAGCTAGCAGAAGGCAAGAAATAACTAAGATCAGAGCAGAACTGAAGGAGATAGAGACACAAAAAACCCTTCAAAAAATCAATGAATCCAGGAGCTGGTTTTTTGAAAAGATCAACAAAATTGATAGACTGCTAGCTAGACTAATAAAGAAGAAAAGAGAGAAGAATCAAATAGATGCAATAAAAAATGATAAAGGGGATATCACCACTGATCTCACAGAAATACAAACTACCATCAGAGAATACTATAAACACCTCTATGCAAATAAACTAGAAAATCTAGAAGAAATGGATAAATTCCTCAACACATACACTCTCCCAAGACTAAACCAGGAAGAAGTTGAATCCCTGAATAGATCAATAACAGGCTCTGAAATTGAGGCAATAATTAATAGCTTACCAACCAAAAAAAGTTCAGGACAAGATGGATTCACAGCCGAATTCTACCAGAGGTACAAGGAGGAGCTGGTACCATTCCTTCTGAAACTATTCCAATCAATAGAAAAAGAGGGAATCCTTCCTAACTCATTTTATGAGGCCAGCATCATCCTGATACCAAAGTCTGACACAGACACACACACACAAAAAGAGAATTTTAGACCAATATCCCTGATGAACATCAATGCAAAAATTCTCAATAAAATACTGGCAAACCGAATCCAGCAGCACGTCAAAAGCTTATCCACCATGATCAAGTGGGCTTCATCCCTGGGAGGCAAGGCTGGTTCAACATACGCAAATCAATAAACGTAATCCACCATACAAACAGAACCAAAGACAAAAACCACATGATTGTCTCAATAGATGCAGAAAAGGCCTTTGACAAAATTCAACAGCCCTTCATGCTAAAAACTGTCAATAAATTAGGTATTGGTGGGATGTATCTCAAAATAATAAGAGCTACTTATGACAAACCCACAGCCAATATCATACTGAATGGGCAAAAACTGGAAGCATTGCCTTTGAAAACTGGTGCAAGACAGGAATGCCCTCTCTCACCACTCCTATTCAACATAGTGTTGGAAGTTCTGGCCAGGGCATTCAGGCAGGAGAAAGAAATAAAGGGTATTCAATTAGGAAAACAGGAAGTCAAATTGTCCCTGTTTGCAGATGACATGATTGTATATCTAGAAAATCCCATCGTCTCAGCCCAAAATCTCCTTAAGCTGATAAGCAACTTCAGCAAAGTCTCAGGATACAAAATCAACATGCAAAAATCACAAGCATTCTTATACTCCAATAACAGACAAACAGAGAGCCAAATCATGAGTGAATTCCCATTCACAATTGCTTCAAAAAGAATAAAATACCTAGGAATCCACCTTACAAGGGATGTGAAGGACCTCTTCAAGGATAACTACAAACCACTGCTCAACAAAGTAAAAGAGGACACAAACAAATGGAAGAGCATTCCATGCTCATGGATGGGAAGAATCAATATCGTGACAATGGCCATACTGCCCAAGGCAATTTACAGATTCAATGCCATCCCCATCAAGCTACCAATGACTTTCTTCACAGAACTGGAAAAAACTACTTTAAAGTTCATATGGAACCAAAACAGAGCCCGCATAGCCAAGACAATCCTAAGCCAAAAGAACAAAGCTGGAGACATCATGCTACCGGACTTCAAACTATACTACAAGGCTACAGTAATCAAAACAGCATGGTACTGGTACCAAAACAGAGATAGACGAATGGAACAGAACAGAGCCCTCAGAAATAATACCACACATCTACAACCACCTGATCTTTGACAAACCTGACAAAAACAAGAAATGGGGAAAGGATTCCCTGTTTAATAAATGGTGCTGGGAAAACTGGCTAGCCACATGTAGAAAGCTGAAACTGGATCCCTTCCTTACACCTTATACTAAAATTAATTGAAGATGGATTAAAGACTTACATGTTAGACCTAAAACCATAAAAACCCTAGAAGAAAACCTAGGCAATACCATGCAGGACATAGGCATGGGCAAGGACTTCATGTCTAAAACACCAAAAGCAATGGCAACAAAAGCCAAAATTGACAAATGGGATCTAATTAAACTAAAGAGCTTCTGCACAGCAAAAGAAACTACCATCAGAGTGAACAGGCAACCTACAGAATGGGAGAAAATTTTCACAACCTACTCATCTGACAAAGGGCTAATATCCAGAATCTAAGAAGAACTCAAACAAATTTACAAGAAAAAAACAAACAACCCCATCACAAAGGGGGTGAAGTATATGAACAGACACTTCTCAAAAGAAGATATTTATGCAGCCAACACACACATGAAAAAATGCTCATCATCACTGGCCATCAGAGAAATGCAAGTCAAAACCACAATGAGATACCATCTCACACCAGTTAGAATGGCCATCATTAAAAAGTCAGGAAACAATATGTGTGGAGAGGATGTGGAGAAATAGGAAGACTTTTACACTGTTGGTGGGACTGTAAACTAGTTCAACCATTGTGGAAGACAGTGTTGTGATTCCTCAGGGATCTAGAATTAGAAATTCCATTTGACCCAGCCATCCCATTACTGGGTATATACCCAAAGGAATATAAATCATGCTGCTATAAAGACACATGCACACGTGTGTTTATTGCGGCACTACTCACAATAGCAAAGACTTGGATCCAACCCAAATGTCCAACAAAGATAGACTGGATTAAGAAAATGTGGCACATATACACCATGGAATACTATGCAGCCATAAAAAATGGTGAGTTCATGTCCTTTGTAGGGACACAGATGAAGCTGGAAACCATCATTCTCAGCAAACTATCACAAGGACAAAAAACCAAACACTGCATGTTCTCACTCATAGGTGGGAATTGAACAATGAGAACACTTGGACACAGGAAGGGGTACATCACACACTGGGGCCTGTTGTGGGGTGGGGGGAGGGGGGAGGGATAGCATTAGGAGATATACCTAATGTAAATTAGGAGTTAATGGGTGCAGCACACCAACATGGCACATGTATACATATGTAACAAACCTGCACGTTGTGCACATGTACCCTAGAACTTAACGTATAATAAAAAAAATATATATATATAAATAAACACAACAAAAATGAAAAGAAAAAAAAGAAAGTGTTACATTTCTCAACCTCAATTTCTTCATGAAATACTAAAATGTGTGCCTTTTTGCAAGGTCACTATGAAGGTTAAAATGATGTATATAAATATTTATTTTTAGCATAATGCATGAGACATTAAAGTCAACATATGATAGTACAAGATAGACTGATATCATCAGCATAGTTACTTATTTGGCCATGTGGTTGCAGAAGGGAAGGACTGTCATTCTCAGTGTCATTTTTTTAAGGGGTACAGCAGGCTATTTGTTTTTGGGGAATAATCTATGACTTTGAACGTAAAGATCTATTAAGAAAGGCAGAGGCTATAGGCCAGATCATGAAATTCTTACAGCCATCCCATGTAAGGTTGAGTTTATGTGAAGAAAATCTGGAAATTCCTATCCTTCTTTCAAAATTTAATCAGGTATAAAATCAGTTATATTTTGTAGAAATCATGCCAACCTAAGAAGTTACAAACTTTTCCTTTACTGCCTCAACCACTTTGCTCCTTGGCCAAGTTACCTACATTCCGTAAGACCAGTTTTCCTATCTGTGAAATACGCCTTATGTGCTTGGTAGGCATTTGACACCATTACTGCTTAAAGAAAGCTATTTCTATTACTATTTATTTTCTATCCCCATACTCTGACCTTATATGTAGCCTATTCAACAGCTAAATTCAGGTAAAAGTGCCCTCATAGATGCCCTGGTACTTTACAATGTTATGCTTTGGCTCTTTTATCCATAAATTCATCCTCTATTTTTTAGTATTTTATCTTAGGTTGGCATTATCTCTCAGATCAAATAAATTTTGTGAGGTTGTTTCACTTTGCCAAGTAGTACTCATTTTATTTCTCCCAAACTTTACTCCCTATTCAGTATGATAGGTGTTGGAAACATAATTTTTAAAGTATTTCAATAAAAACAACTGTTATAATAGCTTCAACAACTACCATCTTAAAAGAACAGGCCACCCGCCTCTAAATTAAGCACCTGGAACAATTTCTGAGGATTCATTAAAATCAAAGGGGTGTGTGGAAATAAACGTCTTCTAGGAGTAAACCTAGCCACTCAACTAATACAAATTAACACTGAAGAGGATAAAATCAACATACCGTTAACTTTTGATATCTAGCACATTATATAAATTACATCTTGCAAAGTGATGGTGAAAACCATTCCCTGAATTACCTTTCATTTTCGAAATTTAGATCTGAATAAATCTGAATACAACTAGTTGGGAAGGCCTCCCAGCCTCACTGCACTGTGCTCTTTTCCCTCTCAAATGGAAAGATCAGATTTTTATTTTATTACAAATGTGTTACTTTCCCCTTTAAATATATCTGGTGTTTTATTCAAAAGTGTGATTACATCATCTTGGAGCTAGCTTGTCTTCTCAGGAGAACATCTGTTATTTCGTAGTCAGGTCAATATAAAAATACTATTTTTGGTGTATTATTTTCTTGCCAGCCTTTTCTAATTTCACATAATATGTTTATTCTATTATTAAAGCTTTCCTGGAATGACACATTTTTCTCCAAATAAAAGTAAAGTGCCAAAATCTTGTCTGTATTTAGATATTATCTGCCTGTTTTCCCTTAACGCAAAGTACTTTTTTTTTTCTAAATCAATATAGGCTGTAATATTGGAAATGAAAACATTTTGCTTTGAAATAAAACTGGGTACCAGTTTTCATTACTCACAGAGGATTTATAGGAAAGATAATCAAGTTTTAAAATATCTCTCCTTTGAAACAAATTTAATGCTAACACAACTAGAAGCTAACTAATCAAAAAAAAATCTTTAATATTGTATAAAACTTTCAAATCATTTCATGAGGAAGAGACCCATGACCTAAGAAAATTCTATTTTAGGAATAATTTATCAACATAAGAAGCAATTGGAAACAAACAAAATTGTCAGTGAGCTCATATAGTTGTAGAAAAAGTTGCATTCATGTACAAGAGATTTAATAGTTTACTTTTAATAACCTTATGCATTTGAAAAAGCTTGATGATGATCTATTTGTAAAATATGCAATGTCAAACTATTACATAAATTCAACACATTATTATCACTGTATGAATTTATGAGTTTTAGCAATATTCATATTAGTCTAATCATAGCAATAATGAATATTATCCAGGTTAAGTATTTATTAGTAAAATAAAATCTTTCATCTTCGTCTAACATTATAAGATGTTTGATCATGATTTTAGTTTAATTGGGTCTGTATATATCAGAGTGCCATGGATTTTTGTCTAAATTTAAGTTGATATTTATCTTCCTGTTTCTTGTATCTGTGTGTGTTTTTAGCACCTATTTTTCACTTTAATAGTAGTTGTCAAATGTATTTCATTTACTTATTTACTTACATGCTGACCATTCTTTCCCATTAGTATTCATAAAGGAAAGTCCTCATTATTCACATCATCATGCCTACTAAAGAAAGACCGCAGTGTGGTTCTTCTCTAGTTTCTTCATGTCCAGTCTGTGATGACATTTTTCAGGATTTCAAATATGCACTTTATCAAAGGTCAACTGGAAACAAGCCTGGGATGTATTCCAAGGCCCATTTCATGTGCCTCCAAATTCTTTGTTCTTTATATAACATCAGTTTTCTCACCCATTTTCCAGAATTTTTATCTTCTCGTTCTAGAGACATTATAATTGAAGAAGAAATTTTTGACCATTCAGTATGATCATTAATATCGCTTCCTTATGCTTATACTTCTGGTTATATCCAACCAACTACACATTACAACTATTGGCAGGAGCTGCCTCAAGTCTGCACCTTGTTAAGTGCCCCAGGAATCCTGCCTCACTGAACTTAAAATGCTGCTTACTTTAACATTAGGCCTATCTCGAGTACCATAGTTAGACCGAAACTACATTGTGCCACTCATCTACACAAATTATTTTTTTAAATTAGTAAATAATTGCATTTTGAGTTATTTTTCAATGTCAAATAGCCCATAGCAACTTGAAAAATTGCCACATGTTGGCTATGTAATCATATAAATCTTTGAGTGATACAAATTAAAAAAAAGAGCCATTACTTAATTAGTATTCTTTTATATTTAGAAAAATGAGTTCTAAATAAATAGATAACATGATATAAAAAGTTAATTTTTTAAAGTAGCTCAACAAAATGGAAAATGTATTAAATGAAGTTTATAGCAGGATGGTGTAAGAGGTATATAAATTTAAAATTAAATTAGGGGTATAAAATATAACATGATATAAAATAATGTTTTTATGAGACACAGAAGAAATTCTGAAACTTCTGATGTCCCTCTGCCTGTCACCTGTACTTAGATAGGACTATTTTCAATAAACCATAGCACTCAAATTTTTACCTCTAATGTTGTCCTTACTGTGAGACAGCAAAATTAATGTTTCAGACAAAAATAGTCAAGATAACCCAGGGATATCTCATTACTGAAAGAATGAAAAGATAATTTCAAATATGTCTAAAATACTACCAATAAGAATGAGGATGTCAGAGTATCAGAGTCCCTGCCAACCTAATAATAATAATTTGAGCTTCATGAAAAGAAATAATAATTTCAGTCAATTCTATCAAGTTGATTCTTTATAAGGGTCTAAGTCCATGATGACACTCAAAAAAGACAAATACCTTAAAATTTACTAATGATGAATCATATGGAATTTTCCTAAGTATATTTTTTTAAATATTGCTATATGATTAAAATAAATTATGTAAGTAGGCTGTTTAAGTTTTTGTTATCGCCTGGTTGAGAATATTCAGGGTATATGGCAATTCTGAGAAAATACGTAACAAAGGTAACTTTTAAAGATATTTATATTGCTTTTTAATGTTAATAAAAACTGTAAGAATACATGGAGCTAGATCAAAGATTCTAATAAATTAATACTATAGCATCAATATCATAAATGCCATAAATTTGTTACCAAAACATCAGGGGTTCAGTCTAGGTCCCCCTGCTCACATCACAGAAAGCCAATTCCTCAGACAATGTGTATTTCCAGTGAAGAGGCTTTATTTGGGTGATGCAGCTGAGGAGATGGAGATCAGTCTCAAATCTATCTCATTAACTGACTAAAACTGGGAGTATATAACAGGGAAGGAATGTAGCTACCTGTGGGAAAACAAAATTTAGGGAGGAATAAGGAAGAAGAATTGAGCAACAGGAAGCCGGTGGTCAGTTAGGAAAACAGGAATTACAAGAAATTTCAGTTCCTTGATAGTATCAGGGAAGGCTGAGGTTGGTTTCCTGTGAAAGGAGCTCATGTAAAAGAAGTATGTGTTTCAAGCTTCAAGACTGGAAGATTAATTTCTACTTTTTTTATTAAACCATAAACATTAGTTCTATGAGTTTCAAAATCACATAAAATTAGCGAAATATATAATAAAACAGGGTATGTCAGGAGTTTACACCTTCATTATATTATAGATATCAAAACAACTAGAGAACTCAACAATAAGTTAGTAACCACCTTTTAAGACAAAATTAAACAAATGCAGTAAAATAGCTTGCTGAAGTTTTCACAGTATCTCACAACTAGTGAGAGGTTTCATGTTTCTGATCTTTCTTCCTGTCAGAAATAGGGACACACTTATACAGCACACTTTACCCCATAGAGCCTTACAGGATTTTTATCTGATGTTCTGCCAGGCATATAAAACTGGTATGAACTTTAGCTTCATTAATATTCACCTTACTTTAGTTTTTCTTAAAAGATTCTAGGAAACCTTAATTATGCTGAATAGTATTAAACTTGAGGTAGAGAACAAGGTTTCTAGGATAAATTAAAGATGGAAAACTGTAAGTTAAACTAACTTCAATTTTTATATTTTGTTTCAGAGTTTATTGAGGCTTTAATAATTTAATATATGTTGAATCTTCAAAGGTATTAATGAACCACAGAATTGTGTTCTACTTTGAGAATCTTGAGGAACTATATTTTTGCAAAATGCACTTTCTAAAATTGTTTTCATTTATTGCACAAAAGGCACAATATTCTAAGAATCAGATTAATAACACACTTTGCAACTTATGTTTCTGCCATTTCTGAGATTGAAAGAAAGTTTTGTGGTGTGTAGAGTGCTCAGGATGCTGGTAGGATTGCATTGGCATCAACCTAGCTATAAAAGTTTATTTAAGAAAATTTTTAAAGGAAATTTTTAATAAAAAGAGAAACTACATACAATGCAATTTACCTGTTTTTTTCTTCTTTTTTTTTTTTTTTTTGAGACAGAGTCTCGCTCTGTCGCCCAGGCTGGAGTGCAGTGGCGCACTCTCGGCTCACTGCAAGCTCCGCCTCCCGGGTTCACGCCATTCTCCTGCCTCAGCCTCCGAGTAGCTGGGACTACAGGCGCCCGCCACCACGCCCGGCTAATTTTTTGTATTTTTAGTAGAGACGGGGTTTCACTGTGGTCTTGATCTCCTGACCTCATGATCCGCCCGCCTCGGCCTCCCAAACTGCTGGGATTACAAGCGTGAGCCACCGCGCCCGGCCTACCTGTTTTTTTCTAATACAGCATTCAGTACTAAAATTCACTGTATGCTCCAATGTACATTTTACAGAGCTTAATGAACATAGAATATATAATAAAGAATAATTTCTCTTCTGATTTATGATTTATTTGAGATCCATAACAGCAAAAATGGCTTGCTCTAAAAGTCTATTTTATATTATGCCAGACTAAAATTTTTAAAATTTACCAAAGTTAAGACTTTTTCTAGAAATACATTATAATAGCATCAGGAATCTAATTGGAAGTTACATTAAAGAGAAATAACATTTTCTCCCTCTCTAAAAGCAAAAAGTAATACTTGTTTTGGATTTGCAATTCCATAATGTTCTTTATCTGAATACTTCAAATGCTCAGGGTGTGATTATAAGGGCATCAGATTTACACAACAGGCTTATGAGAAGAACGATTTTGTGAAAAGAAAACAATGTATGATTTCAGAGAAAATTTGTTTTCAAAGCATTTGAATGTGAGCTGGGAGTCTGTGTTTTGTTGTGATTATAATAAAGGTAGTTTTTATTTTCTGCCTAGTAACTTTCAGGGGATTAACGACTCAGCAAGAATCAGGTGTTTTGACCTGTATTCACCATGACAGCAAACATTTAGTTATTTAAAGTAAAGTACTAAATACAGGAAGATAGGCCAAACGTTATAATACTTAGTAGTAAAAATTCTTCTGTGACTTCTTTAACTTCTTCAGTACATCTAGTTTTATGGGCCTTAGGACAGTTCAGTGTGGGCATCATTCCCTGTCAGGAAAACGGAATCAGCTTGTCCTCAGTACTTTTATCCAGTAAGCTAGATCATATGGCTCTCCATAACGGTGAAACCATGTTCCAGAGACCTCATTTCTGTGTTCCTGGTATTAGATTTATAACCGTGCCACATGTCTTGTAATTTTTCAACTTGACATAAACTCTTGCACATTACATAGGATTTCTCACATACACAGGTTTCTAAGGTAAGGGCTTTGCAAGCAACAGTTTGACTATGGCCCACCACACTGAGTAATTGCTAACATCATGTCTAATATTTTATAAAGCACTTTTGTCAAGTTCCTTTATATTTTGAATACAATAGTTTTCCTAAGAAAATCAGCCATTATTAGCCCAGAACAATGCTGCATATACATTAACCAAAGATGGTTCTGAATAGATGTTTATCTTGGATGAAAAGAAGACAAAATTAAAAGTGGCAACAGTGTGAGTGGGGCAAAATTTGGCTATGCTCTGCCCTATTTTTCTATCATCAATATAATGTATTTTTTAAATGGAATAGTCTGAGGGGATTTACTAAACCTAAATGAGTTCAAGGACAGGAAGAGCTAAAACAGGAATGAAGTTGCAGATGGTGAGTGTAGCACCTGCCTGCCAGCACCTGCAGCTTTGATCTTAGTGTGGGATTGGCTGTTCCTATCAGTGTACACCAGAAAGCAAACTAACACCTAAACAGAGAGCACACAGGCCCTGCCCAAGCATGTTTGTTTGTATACTGCTTATTTAACTGCTGTACATTGAAAAGCATAAGTTCTACATTTTTCTTCTTATTGTAAAATATCAAGTATATACCAAATATGTAAACAACACTTTCACACATCAGTATTATCTTTCAACCCTTGCTATGCTCCAAAAGGATATTACCATTTTATAGAAGAAGCTAAATTAGGCTCAAATTAAACAATTTGACCCAAATCATTAAAATTAATAAGAAAAAAGAGGAAGAGTTGTTATATTAATAAAGATGCCAAAGTTGGCTCTCTTTCCTTTATAACCTAATCCTTCCATTTATTCATACATTGACTATTTGCTGGAGACTAACCGAGTATTCAGCTCCGAGCTAAGTGAAAAAATGTATGTGACAGTTACAATAAGCACCCTTCCAGGAGCTCTTGTCTCGCATTCTATTGCTAACAGAAGGCCAATGTCATTTGAGGCAACCCTGGGGAATGTTTTCCTAGAGTCATAATAACCCCACCCCTCTTTGGTGGCTACATACTTTTCCTACTTCCCTTGCAGCTATAAGCAGCCATGTAACCCAGTTGTGGGCAAAGAGGCTTTTGTGAAGCATTGTTTCTTTGACGAATAATCGTACCCTCTCAAGGAGAATATATTGCTCCAACCCTTTCTTTCTGCTAGGTTGCTGGAGTATGAAGATGTTATGTATAACTGTGGCAACCACCTTTTTGTGATAATGAAAGACAAAGATGACAAGCCAACAGTTTGAAGAGAGTGAAGAAGACAGAATGGGTTGATGATATCATTGAAGCACTAAGTAAAGTCTGATCTAACCTCTAAATTAATTCTAATTAACCTAAACCTAATTAGGTTAGGAAAAACATCTCCAAGGAATGACATAGACCTGAAAGATCAATAAGGATTAATTAAAAAGAAAGAGCAGTTCCTCCCAGGCAGCAATGTAGCATAGTGTGTTTTAAGAATTCAAATATATGATGTTGTGCAGTAAGGGTTTAACCTTGACAAAAAGTTTGGCATTTTGCCCTCAGCCTCTGGGAGGTAATCTCAAAGTCTTCGTAAAATCCTGCCTGTTAAGAATAACTCTTTTTACCAGGGGGTCTTGGCCCATGCCGTGTGGTCTATGCAAAAAATGTAATTTATGGTGGGGCCTTGGAGAGGCTGGAACCTCTGGAGGGCCTTGAAACTAATGTCAGCCGTGTGAGCAGTCAACCATGTCTATGTGACATAACCAACAAAATCTCTGGCACCAGGTGATCTTCACTGGTTGGCAACATCCTATGATGCATATTGTCTCACATAGTTTCTGAGAGAAGTAAATTCTGTGTGTACAACCCCACTGGGAGAAGACAATGTGAAGCTCCACACTGGGAAACCTTCTGGTTCCCACCCCATATGCCTCTTTCGTTTCTGATTTTAATACATATCATGTCATGGTAATAAACTGTAACTCTGAGTAAAACAGTTTTCATTGAATAATATGAGTCAATCTAGCAAATTACTAAACCTGTGGGTGGTCTGGGGGAACATCAAATTTGCAGTTGTGCCAGAAGTAAGGACTCTTTGGGAGACACCTATACTTTGCAGATGGTTTGCAAATTATACACAATACAATTTTAGGTAAAAAATGCAGCATTATTTACTTTTTTAATTATATCTGGTTCTTGTGTTTTTATAAAGAGTTATTTTTGCTGATGGCTGGAGATAGTATATAGAATTATGTAAACTTGACCATTAAAGAAAAGTTTTTCTGTTTTAATTTTAATCTTTTTTTGATTAATCTATATGCCCAGAAAATTTTGGAGAAGGATTCTTGTACTAGTTTGCTGGGGTTGCAAACAAAGTACCACAAACTGTGTGAATTAAAACAACAGAGATTTACTGTCTCACAATTCAGGAGGCTAAAAATTCAAAATCTAGTTGTTAGTGGGGCTATGAACCTTGGAGCAAAAAATCTTTTCTTACACTTTCCTAGCTTCTGGTGATTTGCCAGAAGTCCTTGGCATTCCTTAGCATGCAACTGCAGGACTTTAGTCTCTGCCTCTATCATCACATGACATTCTCCCCTCTGTGTCTGTGTCTAAATTTCCCTCTTACGAGGACTGCAGTCATACTGAATATCAAGGGTCCACTCTACTCTAGGATGATGATATCTTAGCTAATTATATCAGCTATGATGCCATTTCCAAGTGAGTTCACATTCTGAGATACTGAGGTTTAGGACTTCAACATGCATTTTGGGGGGACACAATTCAACCCATAACAGTTCTCATATTTACTTCACCTTTATCTATTCATAGGGCATTGTGATACATGGAGAGTTGTATGTGTTCTAATGGTGACATCTAGCCCAGCTATATTCAAAACTATGGCTATAGGGACTCAATGGAGTGCTCACGTTTGGCTGAATGTGAAGACTTTAAAATAGGCTATCACATTTCCCTCAGACTCCAGTCTATGAAGCTATTAAGATTTCATCACAAATCTAAGTTCCTGTAGAAAATCTCTATCTACTTTTGAGAGTAGTAGAGAATAAAAAGTAAGAATACTTGGTTGGAATCTTCTATTTTCTATCCTCCAGGTTCTGTTCCATTTCCAATGGAGTGAGCAGTTTAGGATGATATTGCATATACATTGTATGGTGAGAGGGCAGGGATTATGACTTTGTTCCTGGAACTGAGTAGTTACAAATTCAGCTCTGCACTGGATGGTGAGAACATAGTTACTATGGATATATTCATTGATAATAATTCTTCACTTATTTTCCAATCCTCTGAAATGATAACATCCTTTACTGGATCAGATGCATAGGATCAAAATAAGTAAAGTATGCATTTAGTTTTTGACTCCTTTTCATTAAGGATTATTGAGGGTGGCCATGTAATTTTCTTGAACACTCTTGGGCAAACTAGATATTTGGTTATTATGGTACCCAATAACTTATTTGAAGATGAGGGTCATCTTGTCGTTATTTCTGAAACAAGCAGAGTGAAGGCAGATCCTCCATTCCAAATACAGTTACCTTAAATTTAGCAGTTTTAGATTAATTACTTGACCCTTTAATTAATCTTATTTATTTGATCCTCATATTGAAATGTATATCCCTTTTCCAGAATTCTCCTATATTCTTAATGATTTAGAGAAATGATTACTATAATTCTCTTAATTTTTTGTTCTAAACCCAAGTAAAAAGAGAAACAAAAACTCAGATGAGTAGTAGAGCGTCATCTGAAGCAACACTTGACGGATAGGTTTGGTTTAAATCTGAAACTAAAACAAACATTTGTATTCCTTTTTATGTGAATTGAATTGGCGTTGTCACACATTACTACTTGTTTTACAAAAATCACCAGTAGTGAGCCTTTTAGTTTTCGCAAGTAAGTAAAATATGTCAACAGCTTACACTTACAGAAAGTATTAATTCAGTGAAATAACCTGAGTGCACATTACTAAGACTGAAGGATTAAAAGGGACACTTCTTAACATAAATTATTTGACTCTCTGTAGATCCTTTTGTCCATCATTGGGGAAATACAACAACTCTATAGCAGATTTGTTTTACAGTTATGGGCTCAGTCTGTCCTAGGGCAAGATATTTCTCTTTAGCAATCTTAAATGAGCTTCTATTTAGACAATTAAGAAATAATTTAAGAACATGCTGGCATGAGCCTCCATTCACATTTAGGAAGAGACTATAGAAACATATTGCTTTAGCCATGGGTTAGTCCAGCATGGAACAAGTCATTAAGCTGAGTAATTGACATTATTGGAACTATAAAAAAACTGAAATTATGATTATATGTCATGAGTAAAGTTAAAAGTAAAAACAAATAAAATGTAATAATATGAAGAAGATAACATCTCATGAAATTATAAACAAATTAGAAATGAGGGTGCAATAAGCAGAAAAATGGTACTATCAAGATATACACAACTTAATTGAATATGTTATGTTACATGGCAAAGAGGATTTCGGGTGGCATGGAGAATGAAGGTTGCTAATTAGCTGACTTTAAATAAAGATATTATTCTTTATTAAGGGCTATTTGTACAACAGAGAGGCAGAGGTGTGAGTGTCAGTGATGCAAAAGCCCAAAAGAAGGAAAAGGGCCATAAGTCAAGCAATATAAACAGCCTCTAGAAAATGGAAAGGCAAGAAAATGGATTCTCGAGCCTCCAGAAATAAATGCATCCAGGCCAATGAGACCCAATATGGACTTCTGAGCTCCAGAACTGTAAAAATAATAAATTTTTGTTATGTCATACCACTAAACTCGTGGTCCATATGATAGAGAACGAAAGCAGAAAAGGGAGAAAACAAATAGAAGATAGGATGAAATAGTAAATGTATAAAATATTTGATAATGGAATTTCTAGAGATAAATGACCAGAGATAAAAGATTCTTTGCTTTTCTTCTAGAGCTACCCCCACCCTGAGATTGTTCTCCTTTTAGTACATGCCACACCATCTACCAGATGGCCTGAATTTAGGCATTATCCTAGATTTCTCCTCTTTTTCAACCCCTAAACATTGATTTATCAACAAGTCCTTTCAATTATACATCCGATAGCTTTTCTTCATTGGTATTGTCATGATCCTAGTGAAATTCACCATAATTTCTCATGAAAAGTATCGATATCTTCTATAGATTTTTGTAACAATCCATTCTACACATGGTATCTAAGGTAATATTTTAAAAACAAACTGAAGTCCGAACTCCCTGGAAAGTCTTTGGCTCTCAGCATGAATCATCATAATATGGCAAATATATAATAAATAAAAATAAAAAAATAACTCTATTTTGCACAGGGTTGTTCCATATGCTTAGAATGGTCTTTCAATGCCTCCTGCACAGCTAACTCATGTTCATTCCTTTTCCTGTTAAAATGTTATATTTTGAAAGAGTCTTTATATAATGACCCAAACTAAAGTAGCCCTATAAATAATTATCTATTCCATATATCTATAGTATTTTTTAGTTGTAGTTATTACTACCTGGAATGACCTCATTTTAAAAGCTAACTTATCTGTGTACATCTTCTAGAATATAAGCCTCATGAAGATAAGGATGGTATCTAGCATTAAGAAGGTATACAATAAATATCAAGATTACAAACAAACAGATAAAACAGTGTTAAAGTAAGATTAAGAACTGTGATCTGTAATGCCATGTGATCTTCTCTAATAACTTACTGTCCCCTTGGATTAGGAGTAGAAACTTTGAAGAGTGGGCTAAGAAGGGAGTGACGTAATAGAAATTAGAGTTTGGGAAATTGGGAAGTTTGAGAAAGGAAAGTGCAAGTATTGAGGGAATGAGACTGAGATAAATATATGATAGTAATAGCATTTATGTTCAAAATGATTTATTGACTAAGCATAGTCCCGAGGATTTTTTTTTCAAACTGAGCCTCTCCCTAGGTTGATTTTATATGATTAGTATAAAAATGTAATTTGATTTGTATGGATGACGGCACAAAAAATCCTGAGTAAGAAGTAGAGATATAGACAACCAATTTTATATAAAAATTATCTCAGCAATGGGGCAAGAGAGAAACTTTATCATTGGAGGTAAAATATGTTTTAGTGTCTATACTCCCAGTTTGATTCTATTTAATCACATTTTTTTTCACTTACTCATCAAATTTCATTGAGCTCAGACTCTCAAAGCTTCTCAGGCATTCTGGGTATATACATCAATGTATTAGGCCAGCTTTCTGCCATGAAGATATTCCGTGTAATGAATAAACTTAAAGAAATAACTGTTAAATACGAAATTTAAACAAATGCTCCCAAATGTGATTTATTCTTGGTGAAACTGCATACAAGCAAAATAATAAAAAAAAAAGTAGTTAAAGAGATTGTTCTAATAAGAAAACTTCTACAAGGATAGAGAGAACAGAGGAGGAGAAAGAATTTCTGAAACTAAAGAGGTGATAGTCAAGTGGTAAAATATTTAGATCAGAGAGATTTTTTAAATCCCATGCCTGTGGTATGGAAAATCAAGGGTTTTGTTTGTTTGTTTGTTTCCTACCAGAATTCCTTCAAGGCTAGAAAATCAACACCATCAAGTACCTTGGCAGTTGTGAGATGTGGGCAAGGCTAAAATAAAAAAGATTGGTAGAAAGTTTGTTTAAGAAGCTATAAGTGCTTTGCATTCTCTCCCTCTCCACTTGGCCTGTGACTTTGCTTCTTCTCCATAGTATAAGACTGGAATTGGCCAGGCATGGTGGCTGACGCCTGTAATCCCAGCACTTTGGGAGGCTGAGGTGTGTGGATCACCTGAGGTCAGGAATTCCAGACCAGCCTGGCCTACATGTTGAAACCCCATCTCTACTAAAAATACAAAAAAATTAGCTGGGCATTGTGGTGGACACCTATAATCCCAGCTACTTGGTAGGCTGAGGCAGGGAAATCGCACGAACCTGGGAGGCAGAGGTTGCAGTTAGCTGAGATTGTGCCATTGCACTCCAGCCTGGGCAATAAGAGTGAAACTCTGTCTCAAAATAAAAAAAAAAGCACTGGAGTTGTGATCTATGAAGAAAATAAAGCAGAAGACTGTTGGCCACCAGGAAGGGTTGGGAATGGGAAAACTGTACAGGAAATGTAGAGATTTATTATAGGCATTCACTGCATAATTACATTTTGTTCAACAGGGGACCACATGGAACAGAAAAATTCCTATTGCCTAGTGACATCATAGCTGTTTTAAAGTCCTAATGCAACCAATAATCACATGTTTGTGGTGATGCCAGTGTTAACAAACCTACTGCACTGCCAGATGTATGAAAGTATAGTACATACACATGTACAGTACATACTTGATAATGATAATAAAACACTGTATTATTGGTTTATGTATTTTCTGTACTATGCTTTTTATTGTTATCTTAGAGTGTACACCTACATATAAAAACAACAGTTAGCTGTAGAACAGCTTCAGGCAGGTCCTTCAGGACGTATTCCAGAAGAAGGCATTGTTATCATAGGAGATGACAGCTCCATGCATATTATTGTCCTGGAAGACCTTCCGGTGGGACAAGAGGTGGAGGTGGAAAATAGTAATATTGATAATCCTGGCCTGGTGTAGGCCCAGGCTAAAGTGTGTCTTTGAATCTTAGTTTTTAACAAATAAATTTAATAAGTTTAAAAATGTATACATTTTCAAAGTAGAAAAAAGCTTTTAGAATGAGGATATAAAGGAGTAGAGCTGTATAATGTGTTTGTGTTTTAAGCCAAGTGTTATTACAAAACAGTCAAAAAATTAAAAAAATACAATTTATAAAGGAAACAGGTTCAGTAAGCTAAGATTAATTTTTATTAAAGAAATGATTTTTAGAAATAAATTTAGTGTAGCCTAAGGGAGCAGTGTTTATAAAGTCTATAGTACTGCATAGTAATATCCTAGGCCATCACATTCACTTGCCACTCACTTACTGCCTCACCTAGATATCTTCCAGTCCTGTAAGCTCCATTCATGGTGAGTGCCCTCTACAGGTGTCCCATTTTTTATCTTTTAGACTGCATATTTTTGCTCTACCATTTGTATGTTTAGATACACAAATACTTAGCATTGTGTTACAGTTGCCTACTATATTCAGTACAGTAGCATTATTTACGGGTTTGTAGCCTAGGAGCAATAGACTACACATATAGCCTAGGTGTGTATATCATCTAGGTTGTGTAAATACACTCTATGACATTCTAATGACAAAGAAATTACCTAACGACACATTTCTCAGAATGTGTCCCCATCATTAAGCAACACATGCCTGTAACTGGTTGTATTTCTAAGGCCTGGATTCCTAGCTTCCCCCCACTTCCCCAGGTAATTGTCATACCATAAAGAAAATTAAAAATAATGTTTTAGGGAATGTTACAAGTCTTTCATCAAAAATTTCTCAGCCAGTTTTCTATCAACAGTCCCCAAAAATACTACTCATAGCTTTCAGCAAGTCTTTCAGTGCACTAATCTTAAATATGATTGATTGGGATGGGGCAGAGAAATTCTAGGCAGATGGGTCTCTGGTGAAGCCCCATCCTCAAGCCAAAAAGCCTGAGACCTCAGCCCAAAGTGAGAACTTATATCTCTGTTTTCCTGCTCAAATGTTGCCTTTTCCTAAACCACCCATGGCCTTGCCCCACCCCATCCTGTGCCTATAAAGACCCAAGACTCAGCTGGCAGAGAGGAGAAGCAGCTGGATGTCTGGGACCATGGCTGGACATAAGAGAGAAGTGGCTTGACTTCAGAGGGACAGCTTGATGGCATAACTTTGGAGAAGAATCCCACTGGAGAAGGCCAGACTTAAGGGGAAGATTACCTACCCTCACCCCTGCCCATCCCCCTACCTAGCTCCCCTTCCCACAGAGAGCCACTTTAAGCAGCAGTAAAATCCCCTGTATTTAACCATTCTTTAAGTTGTTCCTGTGACCTCATTTTTCCTAGATGCTAGACAACAGCTTGGGAGCTACCAGTGCAGAAATAAAAGGCTGTCACATTGGCTCTTTGCTCTCAATGGCAGAGGACAGGTGCCTCATGTGGAAAGGCAGAGAGCCCAATGAACTGTTAACACTTAAGCTCTCCATGGAAGGCTGAGCTAAAAGAGCACTGTAACATACCCACTGGGGTCACAGGGGTCACAGACATCCCACTTCGATGCTGCTGTGGGGCCTACACAGAGTTTGCTCCTGCCAGTGCCCAAAAGTGCTTGGTCCGGCTCCTGCGCCCACTCACCTATGTGCTCCTTCCGCTGAGAGGTAGAACCCAGCAGATCTGAGTGAGTGGTGGTTGATCCTGCTGGCTTGAAGGGTGGATTGCATTGGGTCTGAGTGAGTGGAGCTCACTCCTGCTGGTGTTGGAGCAGCTGTCTGTTTCCAGTGCTTATGCACTCCGGTTCTCATCTCGTTCACTTGCATGCTCCCTCCCAGGAGGAGTTGAGAGGAGAGGGTTGAGTAAATGAGGCACTTCTGTCATGAGTCACGTGGAGGGGTCAAGGAAATATCTTGCTTCATGATGAGATAAAGAAGGATCCCCAAATTGGACAAAAATCTCAAATATGAAAGATGGAGATTGAAACAAGTCAACAAACAGTATCTTCTAGGAAACAGAAACATTTTAAAGATAAATAAATGTCAAAATATATTTTAAATATTAATAAAAATAGAAAATATTTTAATGCACTATAAAAACATAACATATTTTAACATTTAGTATAAAACATTTAGTAAAAAAAAGACATGCAAAAATCTATATAGAGAACATTTCAAAAACTCTAGAAAATTAAAAATATATCAGCAGAACTTAGAAACTCAGGGGAAGTGAATGTAGTGGAAATCTTCCAGAAAACATAGCAAAATACAATAGTAGAAAAGAAGAAAGAAAGCTAAGGTAACTAGGTCCATCCAGGCCTGTCAACATCCAAATATTGACATCCTCAAAATAAGAGGAGAAAATAAAATAAATAAGGTCAACTACCAATGAAATACAACACTCAAGAACATTTTTCAGAACTAAAACACATGAGTTTATCTATAGATATATTTGACAAAGTACCCTTCAAATAATGGAAATAAACTTACACTATGCAGAAACCACTATGTATTCACTCACCTGTATCTCTTTTACCTAATTTGGCCATGAAGTTATTTTGACTTCACAATTATCTTCCCACATCTGCCGGCCAGATATAGATGAGCAGGCAGAGGGAACTTTCAAGGCCCTAGGGGTTGTCTGAATGATAAAATTAGAGGAGCCTGAATCATCACATATTCCAAGTACCTTCCAAACTGCCTCTTAGCTGAGTTAGAAACTAACATCTGCAGTGTTAAGCTACAGAGATTTGGGCTTATTATAGCAGTAACCCTTAGGGCTAATGCAGAAATGTAAACACTCACTATTTCTCTAATCTAAATTATGATATAATCATGTTGGAAATGTTGACAGGGAGGTAAAGAAAAGGTTTTTGTGTAGGAAAGGAACTGAGGACAGAAAAGAGAGACAAATTCTTTATTCATGAAGGAAAATAATGTCTCAAGATGAAAAATCAAGAAGTAGCAAGTTAACATATTATTTAGATGCCGGGCATGGGCAAGGCTGAGCCAGCTGGGAGGATCACTTGAGTCCAGGAGTTGGAGCCTGGGCAACATAGTAAGACCCCCATCTTTACAAAATATTAACAAAATTAGCTGGGTGTGGTGGTGTGTACCTATAGTCCTAGCTACTCAGGATGCTGAAGAGGAAGAATTGCTTGAGCCTGGGAAGTCGAGGCTGCAGTGAGCCAAGATCACATCACTGCACTCCAGCCTAGGTGACAGACCTAAGCCCTGTCGCAAAAAAAAAAAAAAATTATTAAAACATTATTTAGGGGTAAACAGGTAGGCAAATGGCACTTTAACTGGTTAAAAGAATTAAAAGAGATTATGATTGTAGAAGAGTAATTGTGGAATAGTGGTCTATTTTTCTTGTAAAACTATTTGGTTCTTTAGAGTATATGTATACATAACATAGTTGAAACTAAGGATAAAAGAAAAATATTTTAAGCATGAAAACTTTACCAATAGAAAAACTAAAGATGATAGGGAATTGCAAAAATCTAGTATCAGGGGAACCAGCCCCCAGTAGTTCAACATAGGTTCTTTTCTATTTTCCCTAAGTGTCAGTCGGTCTGAGAAATAAAGGGAAAAAGTACAAAAGAGAGAAATTTTAAAGCTGGGTGTCTGGGGAGATATCACATGTCAGCAGGTTCCATGATGCCCCGCAAGCCACAAAACCAGTAAATTTTTATTATGGATTTCAAAAGGGAGAGAGTGTATAAATAAGATGTGAGTCACAGAGATCACATGCTTCACAAGGCAATAAAATATCACAAGGCAAATGGGGGCAGAGCGAGATCACAGGACCAGGGTGAAATTAAAATTGCTAATGAAGTTTCATGTCCCACTGGGCAAGCATTGTCATTGATAACATCTTATTAGGAGACAGGGTTTGAGAGCAGACGACCGGTCTGACTAAAATTTACTAGGCAGGAATTTCCTCATCCTAATAGGCCTGGGGGCTCTATGGGAGACTGGGGCTTATTTCATTCCTTATCTACAACCATATAAGACAGACATTTCTAGAGCGGCCATTTTAGAGACCACCCCCTAGGAATGCATTCTCTTTCTCAGGGCTGTTCCTTCCTGAGAAAAAGAATTCAGTGATATTTCTCCTATTTGCTTTTGTAAGAAGAGAAATATGACTCTGTTCCTCTCAGCTCCCAGGCAGTCAGACCTAATGGTTATCTCCCTTGTTCCCTGAACATCGCTATTATCCTGTTCTTTTTTCAGGGTGCCCAGATTTCATATTGTTTAAACACACATGCTTTATGAACAATTTGTGCAGTTAACGCAATCCTCACAGGGTCCTGAGGCAACATACATCCTCAGCTTATGAAGATGATGGGATTAAGAGATTAAAGTAAAGACAGGCATAGGAAATCACAAGAGTATTGATTAGGGAAGTGATAAATGTCCATGAAATTTTCACAATTTATGTTCAGAGATTGTAGTAAAGACAGGCATAAGAAATTATAAAAGTATTAATCTAGGGAACTAATAAATGTCCATGAAATCTTCACAATTTGTGTTCTTCTGTTACGGCTTCAGCAGATCCCTCTGTTTGGGGTCCCTGACTTCCCGCAACAACCTAGAATGGTGAAGGGAAGACCTCACAAAAGAAATAAATTCTCATTTGAGATCTGAAAGATGACTTCCTATTATGTTGGGTATTTCATATGCCTATCATTTGCTCTAAAAATTTTGTGAGTTGTTCATTTGGTAGAAATTGGAAAAAAATCCACTTGAATATGAGAAGTTTCTTTACTAAAACTGGAAATCATTTGTCTTCTGAGCCTGAAAAATTTTACTGGAAACATTTTGCAAATGTGATTTTATATACATGAAAGTCTTACAAAGTCATACTGAACTAAAACTCAAAACCATGAAGATAGTGTGACTTGGTTTATCCAAGAAGTCACTTAAAATTCATATTTTTTAATTAAAAAATGCAAAGCATTATTTTCCTAATTTAATCATAAGCAACTGTGGTTGAGAAGCATTCTGCTATTGGTTAAATGGCAAGATACATAGAGAAGAGTTTACCTCATCCTTCTGAAACTTGAAAATAACAACTTAGTTCTTTTATCATGTATCTTTTAATAAAATTCATAAAGGTAATATGTCACATTTTATAGCTTTTTCTACTTTGATTTGTGTTTTAAGTTTAGTTTTATGTTTAGTTCTCTGAGGCAATATAACCCTGAGTACAACAGACTATTTGCCCAATAACCTGTAGAGTAATACACATTTTTCACAATGGAAATATCAGCGACAATTCTGTTTTTCTGAATAGTACCTCCAGCACACTGACAGCACCAGCATGTGCCTGCTTTCAGGGACAGGAGGCCATTCCAACTCTGTTGTGTTCATTTTTCCTTCTTTTACAATGTTTTCTGAAACTAATGCTGATGCAAATAACTTGGGGAAATAAGAGGAAAAGTTAATTAGGTGAAAGGCAAGCAAGGCATCAAAGTCTGCAGCCTTGAGCTAAAATGCAAAACAATGTTATTGTTCTTACAAGAAATCCTTTCTTAGCTTTCAATATGTGAAAATTGTGGAGATTAATGATCCTTTAGTTGAAAGACTCCAGCAGAAAATATCCATAAATCATTTGTTAGTTTCTAAGAAAATACCCCAAGAAACTTTCATTAGATGCTGTACTTCAGTAATATTATTTTTCTTTTTCTCCAAGCTCTTTATTTTTCAGTGTTGCTGGGCTTATAACCCATGAAGACATGTTAATTTCATTTATCTCCATTGTGGCTTCATTGTAGCACCAAGCTTTCTGTTTATCAGATTGCTCTGAATGCGGTTACCTGACCTACTGACATTCCCACAACCAGTTTGATACACTTAAAGGATTGTGTCTTTAGTTCTTTCATCTTGGTTGCAGACATAAAAATATATAAGATTAATTTCAAATGTGCTCCAACCTTTATAATATGTCCTTACTCATCTTTCTTTACTAAAACTGGGAATCATCTGTCTTCTAAACCTGAAAAATTTTATTAGACAATTCATGTTTCACTTTAAAATTACTGCTAATATCCAGAATCTACAAATAACTTAAACAAATTTACAAGAAAAAAAAAACAACACCATCAAAAAGTGGGCAAAAGATATGAACAGACATTTCTCAAAAGAAGACATTTATGCAGCCAACAAACACATGAAAAAAAGCTCATCCTCACTGGTCATTAGAGAAATGCAAATCAAAACTACAATGAGCTACCATCTCACACCAGTTAAAATGGCAATCATTAAAAATCAGGAAACAACAGATGCTGGAGAGGATGTGGAGAAATAGGAATGCTTTTACACTGTTGGTGGGAGTGTAATTTAGTTCAACAATTGTGGAAGACAGTGTGGTGATTCCTCAAGGATCTAGAACGAGAAATACCATTTGACCCAGAAATCCCATTACTGGGTATGTACCCAAAGGATTATAAATCATTCTACTGTAAAGACATACACACACGTATGTTTATTGTGGCACTGTTCACAATAGCAAAGACTTGGAACCAACTCAAATGTCCATCAGTGATAGATCAGATAAAGAAAATGTGGCACATGTACTCCATGGAGTGCAGCCATAAAAACCGATGAGTTTATGTCCTTGGCAGGGACATGAATGAAGCTGGAAACCATCATTCTCAGCAAACTAACACAAGAACAGAAAGCCAAACACTGCACGTTCTCACTCATAAATCATAATTGAACAATGAGAACACAAAGACACAGGGAAAGGAACATCACACACTGGGGCCTGTCGGGGTTAGGGGTTAGGGGAGGGATAGCATTAGGAGAAACACCTAATGTAGATGTTGGGTTGATGGGTGCAGCAAACCACCATGGGACGTGTATACCTATGTAACAAACCTGCACGTTCTGCACATGTACCCCAGAACTTAAAGTATAATAACAAAGTCAATTAAAAATAAATATTTTTATCTGTCAATTAAAAATAAATAAATATTTATCTGTCAAAAAATTACTGCCTTTTTTCTCTACATAAGTTTTCTACTCTATTGTTTTGTTAATTTCTTTGAGAGAAACATGAATTATAATATTTGTTTGATGGCGTTTTTGGATATTCAACATGGATTTCAAATATTATTGGTTTTCAGTGGTTAAGTATTAAATAGTGACTATGTTATGGGACAAAGTTAGAAGGCAATAAGCATGTAGAGAAACCCTATAAAGTGAATGTCAACACCATAGATAAAAACCTCACCATATTCATTTAGGGGGTGAAAACTGTTGGAAGTATTTTTTAATTTAAAAAAATGGGAGAAGAAACTCTATAATAGGAATATGTTTTAAAAATAGATAAGCAAACTGCAAGGAAGGAGTTCAAAATTAATAACTTCTGCTTAGAGAAATCTTTTCATTGAGTGGGAAGTCTGTTCCAATAAAGATAATTTTATGTGTTTATTTACTAAAAGTTGCAAAAATTAGTATTTTGGAATTAAAAAGTATTAGTTGTGCATTCCTAAACTCATGTTACTAAAGCTATATTCAGTTACTAAAAAAAATTACTGAAAAAGTTACTGAAAATATATTTATGCAACTGTTTCCATTACTAAAACACACACACACACACACACACACACAAGACACAACCTCTGAATAATACAGTAAAATATTATAAGTCAAATTATTTCTTTTCTCACTAATCAAAACATGAAATTACACTTAATAGGAATATGGTGGTTCTCTAAAATATGGCTTAGCACACTTTGTATGTGCTAAAATTCAAGAAAAATGTTGATTATTCTGTAAAGTTTCTGGTGCTACACAAATGGTTAAATATATTTTAAGTGTACTTAACATAAAAATACATTATATTGTTTTACAAATTTTTAAGCAAAGAGACTTTAAATTTGTTAATGCATCGTATAGATTAGCACTTTGATAAAACGAATGCAAAATAATTACAATAAAAATCTCTATTTTATTACATATTTTCTTTGAACATTACTTTTTGTACATACAGTTGATACTTGAACGATGAGGGAATTGGGGTGCCAATCCACCACAAAATCAAAATTCCATATGGGACTTATTTATTTATTTGTGTATTTATTTAGTAGAGACAGGGTCTCACTCCATCCAAGATGGGGTTCAGTGATGTGATCATAGCTCACTGTGGCCTCAAACTCCTGGGCTCAAGTGATCTTTCTTCCTCAGCCTCCTGAGTAGCTGGGACTATAGGCACACACCACCATCCCTGCCTAATTTCTTTATTTTCTATAGAGGTAGACTCTTACTATGTTGCCCAGTCTGGGCTTGAACTCCTGGTCTCAAGTGATCCTGTTGCCTTGGCCTCCAAAGGGGCTAGAATTGTAGGTGTGAGTCACTGTGTCCAGCCCACAAATTACTTTTGATTCCCCCAAACATTAACTACTAATAGCCCAATCTTGACAGGAAGCCTTACCGATAACATAATCAATTAACGCGTATTTTGTATGCTGTATGTATTATATACTATATTCTTACATTGAAGCTACAGAAAAAATGTTATTAAGAAAATGATAAGGAAGAAAAAATATATTTACTATTCCTCAAGGGAAAATGGGTCATCATAACGCTTTTCATCCTCTTCATCTTCACATTGAGTAGGCTGAAGGTGGGGGGTGCTCTTGCTGTCTCAGGGGTGTCAGAGGCTAAAGGGGAGAAGGAGGTGGAAGGGGAAGCAGGCGAAGCAGGCACACTTGGTGTAACTTTAGAGAAATGCCTTGTAATTTCTGTTGGACTTTTTTTTTTAATTTCTCTAAAAATGTTTCTATATGATACCAATTCTTCTTTTACCATTTACTTTAGTTTCAATGCCCATATTATGGAAGCGTCCATGTCTTAAGAGTAGTCAAAATCAGTCTAGAGTAATAGGCACCCTTCTTTGAGATTATCTAATGTGAATTTGTTTTCTGACACTTTTTTTTTTCTGTGTCTTCTTCCTGATTGTCTGGCACTGGTTTTGAAGCACTTACCTCTCTCAAGTCATCGTCTATTAATAGCTCTGGTATGATATTAGGCAGTTCTAGTGTTGCCATTAAAAAATACCTGAGGCTGGCAGGGCATGGTGGCTCATGCCTATAATCCCAGCACTTTGGGAGGCTGAGGTGGGTGGATCACGAGGTGGGGAGATCGAGACCATCCTGGCTAGCACAGTGAAACCCCGTCTGTACTAAAAAAATACATAAAATTAGCCGGGCGTGGTGGCAGGCGCCTGTAGTCCCAGCTACTCAGGAGGCTGAGGCAGGAGAATGGCATGAACCCGGGAGGCAGAGCTTGCACTGAGCCGAGATAGCACCAGTGCACTCCAGCCTGGGCGACAGAGAGAGACTCCTTCTCAAAAAATAAAAATAAAAATAAATAAATAAAAATACCTGAGGCTGAGTAATTTTTACAGAAATGGGTTTAATTGATTCTTCGTTCTGCAGGCTGTACAGGAATCAAGGTGTTGGCATCTGCTCAGCTTCCAGTGAGGTCTCAGGAAACCTACAGTCATGGCAGAAGGCAAAGGGGAAGCCAGGGTATCATGTGGTGACAGCAGTAGCAAAAGAGAATGGGGAGGTGCCAAACACTTTTTAGCAGTCAGATTTCTTGTGAACTCAGAGCAAGAACTCACTTATCACCAAGAGGATGGCACTAAGCCAATCATGAGGGATCTTTTGCATGATCCAATCACCTTCCACCAGGCTCCACCTCGTTTATTAGGGATTACATTTTATCAGAGGTATGAAGGGAATAAATACCCTAACTATATCATCCTGCTTCTGCCCCACCAAATATCATGTTCTTTTCACCTGGCAAATACAATCATCCCTTCTCAATCACCCTCCAAAGCCTTAACTCATTCCAGCATCAAGTCCAAAGTCCTAATGTGTCCAAAATTGGTGGGTTCTTGGTCTCACTAACTTCAAGAATGAAGCCGTGGACCCTCGCGGTGAGTGTTACAGCTCTTAAGGCTGCGCATCTGGAGTTGTTCATTCCTCCCATCTGGAGTTGTTTATTCCTCCCAGTGGGTTCGTGGTCTCGCTGGCCTCAGGAATGAAGCTGCAGACCTTCGCAGTGAGTGTTACAGCTCATAAAAGCAGTGCAGACCCAAAGATTGAGCAGCAGCAAGATTTATTGCAAAGAGCCAAAGAACAAAGCTTCCCAGCAGGTTGCCGCTGCTGGCTGGGGTAGCCTGCTTTTATTCCCTTATCGGGCCCCACCCACATCCTGCTGAGTGGCCCATTTTACAGAGAGCTGATTGGTCCATTTTACAGAGAGCTGATTTGTTCATTTTGACAGGGTGCTGATTGGTGCGTTTACAATCCCTGAGCTAGACACAGAGTGCCGATTGGTGTATTTACAAACCTCTAGCTAGACGTAAAAGTTCTCCAAGTCCCCACTAGATTAACTAGACACAGAGCACTGATTGGTGTATTTACAAACCTTGAGCTAGACACTGGGTGCTGATTGTTGCGTTTACAAACCTTGAGCTAGACACAGAGTACTGATTAGTGCATTTATAAACCTTGAGCTAGACACAGAGTGCTGATTGGTGTATTTACAATCCTTTAGCTAGACATAAAAGTTCTCCAAGTCCCCAACAGATTGGCTAGATACAGAGTGCTGACTGGTGCATCCACGAACCCTGAGCTAGACATAGAGTGCTGATTGTTGCATATGCAATCCTCCGGCTAGACATAAAAGTCCTTTAAGTCCTCACCCAACTCAGGAGCCCAGCTGGCTTCGCCTACTGGATCCCATGCCAGGGCCGCAGGCGGAGATGCCCGCCAGTCCCGCACTGCACGTCCGCACTCTTCAGCCCTTGGGTGATCGGTGGGACCAGGCGCTGTGGAGCAGGGGGCAGCACACCATCGGGGAGGCTCGGGGGCCACCTGGGAGCCTACGGGGGATGGGAGGGGTGGTTCGGGCATGGTGGGCTGCAGGTCCGGAGCCCTGCCCTGTGGGGAGGCGGCTGAGGCCTGGCAAGAATTCGAGTGTGGCATGGGCAGGCCAGCAGTGCTGGGGGACCTGGCGCACCCTCTGCAGCTGCTGGCCCGGGTGCTAAGCCCCTCACTGCCCAGGGCCGGTGGTGCTGGCCAGCCGCTCTAAGTGCGGGCCCTCCGAGCCCGCACCCACCCGGAACTCATGCTGGCCTGTGAGAGCCACGTGCAGCCCTGGTCCCACCCCTACCTCTACCCACCACACCTCCCTGCAAGCAGAGTGAGCCGGCTCCGGCCTCGGCCAGCCCGGAGAGAGGCTTCCACTGTGCAGCAGCAGGCTGAAGGGCTCCTCAAGAGTGGCCAGAGTGGATGCCGAGGCTGAGGAGGCATGGAGAGCGAGCAAGGGCTGCTAGCACATTGTCACCTCTCACTAAGTCCCATCTGAGACTCATCTCCTTCCACCTATAAGCCTGGAAATAAAAACAAGTTATTTACTTCCAATATACAATGATGGTACTGGCATTGGGTAAATATTTTTATTCCAAAAGGCATAAATTAGCCAAAAGAAAGGAGCAATAGGCCCCACACAAGTCTGAAAGCTGGAAGGCAGTCATTAAATCTCAGTGCTCCCAAATAATCCCCTTTGACTCTATGTTCCACATCCAAGACACACTGATGTGAGGGGTGGACTCCCAAGGCCTTGGCAGCTCCATCCTTGTGGGTTTATTGGCTACAGCTTTTCCAGGCTGAGGATGCAACCTGCCACTGTCTCTACCACTCTTGAGTCTGGAGGGCAGTGGCCCCTTCCCTAGAGGGCAATCTGTGTGGGGGCTCCAATTCCACATTTCCTATTGGCATTGCCTTAGTAGAATTTCTCTGTGGCAGGCTTTTACCTGGGCACCAAGGCTTCCCCATATATCCTTGGAAATCTAGGTGGTACCTTCCAAACTTCCTTCACTCTTGCATTCTGTGTGCCTACAGGCTCAACACCACAACGAAGCTGCCAATGCTATGGAATCTTGCACTCTCCAAAGTGGCAGTCTGAGCTATACCTGGAGCCTTTTGAGTCACAACTGGAGCCGAGCAGTCAGGTTGTGAGGAGTAATGTCCTGAGGTGGCACAATGCATTGGCACCCCAGACCTGACTCCCCAAACTATTTTTCATTTCCTGCTAGGTCTCTGAGTCTATGATGAGAGGGGCTGTCTTCAAGATTTCTGAACTGCCTTTAGGGCCTTTTTAAAAATTGTCCTGGATAATACCACTTGGTTCTCTTTTAATCATGCTAATCTCTTTAGCAAGTTGTTGTTCCATAGTCTACTTGAATTCCTCACCCAAAAATGCTTTTTCTTTCTTTGCCACATTGCCAGTCTGCAAAATTTTCAAACTTTTATGCTCTGCTTCCCTTTTAAATACAAGTTCCAACTTTAAGTCATTTCTGTGTACTCATATCTGACTATAGGCTGTTTGAAACAGCCATGTCACATCTTTTTTTTTTTTTTTTTTTCTGATGGCGTTTCTCTCATTTCCCAAGCTGGAGTGCAATGGTGCAATCTCGGCTCACCACAATGTCTGCCTCCCAGGTTCAAGCTATTCTCCTGCCTCAGCCTCCTGAGTAGCTGGGATTACAGGCATGCACCACCACGCCCAGCTAATTTTTTGTATTTTTAGTAGAGATGGGTTTTCTCCATGTTGGTCAGGCTGGTCTCAAACTCCCGACCTCAGGTGATCTGCCCACCTCAGCATCCCAAAGTGCTGGGATTACAGGCGTGAGCCCCTGCTCCCTGCCAGCCATGCCACATCTTGAACACTTTGCTGCTTTGAATTTTTTTTCCACGAGATACCCTAAGTCATCATTCTTAATTCCAAACTTCCACAGATACCTAGAACATGAATACAATGCAGCCAAGTTCTTTGATAAGGCATAACACTGGTAACTTAATTGCTTTAGTTACAAATGATTTGTTCCTTTCCATCTGAGACCTCATCAGCCTGACCTTCACTTTCCATATCTCTATCAGCATTTTGGTCACAATCAGGTAGACAGTCTCTATAAAGTTCCAAACTTCCCCTCATCTTCCTGTCTTCTTCTGAGCTCTCCAAACTCTTCCAACCTCTACCCATTACCCATTTGCAAAGCCACTTCCACATCTTCACATATCTTTATAGCAATGCTCTACTCTTCAGCATCAGTTTTCTGTATTAGGTTGTTATTGAAGATATAAAGACATACCTGAGACTGGGTAATTTATAACATAAAGAGGTTTATTTGGCTCATGGTTCTGACGGCTGTACAGGAAGCATGGTGCTGGTATCTGCTTGGCATCTGGTGAGGCATCTGGCAGCTTAAAATCATGATGGAAGGCAAAAGGGGAGTTGGCATCTCACATGGTGAGAACAGGAGCAAGAGAAAGAGGGAGAGGTGACATACACTTTTAAACAACCAGATCTCATGTGAACTCAGAGCAAAAAATCACTGATAACCAAGAGGATTGTGTTAAGTCACTCATGATAGACCTGCCCCCATTATCTAATTACCTTCCACTCGGTCCTACTTCCAACATTGGTGATTGCATTCATTATGAGATTTAGAGGTGACAAATGTTCAAACAATATCAAGTATCTATTAAACTTTGAATTCCTCCAAGTTCCATATGTTGAAAACCTTGACCTCCCACCTTTTTTGCCAGTCCAGAGTGTCTTTCATGATCTCTGTGATCGGCTCTGTCATAAATCCTGTGAAGTTATGTACAACATCTGGACTGATTTGCTCCAGCAGGAATTTCATGTCTCAGGTTTGATAGCTCTCAGGCTTTTTCTTTAACAATCATTGCATCTTCAATGGTGTAATTCTTCCAGACTTTCATGGTGTTCTCTCTGTTGGGCTTGTTTTCTGTAGCGTTATTTCTATAGAGTACCACGTTTAATGAACTTTAAGGTCCTGATGTTCTTTTGATATAGAGACTGAATTACAGACATTGTTTTTGGGGCAAATAGACCATTTTGACACATTTGATGTTGAACTCTTGGGTTCTGCGTGGCCAGAAGTACTGTCCAATATCAAAAGAACTCTACAAGTAAGTACATTACTGGTAAGGTGCTTCCTAATTTCAGGGACAAAGCATAGATAGAACCAATCAAGAAAAAAAATGGTTTTTGTTATATAAACCTTCCTCTTGTACAATCGAAAAACGGACAGCTAAAAAATTAGCAGCTTTATAGATAAGGGTAGTCCTGATCAGAAATCCTACTGCATTTGCACAAAGCTAATAGAGTTAGCCTATTCCTTCCTGGTGCTTCCTTCTCTTCCTTATTAATAAATATTGTTTTTGGCTTTTTTTTTCCAGAATAGAGTACTTTTGTCTACATTAAAACCCCATTCAGGCTATACATTCTCCTCAATGATTTTTCTCTCTTTCTTTCTTTCTCTTTCTTTCCTTCCTCCTCCTTCTTTTTTTTTTTTTTTTTTTTTTTTTTTTTTTTTTTTTTTTTTTTTTTCTTTCTTTCTTTCTTTCTTTCTTTCTTTCTTTTGACAGATTCTTGGTCTGTTGCCCAGGCTGAAGTGCAATGGCACCATCTTGGCTCACTGCAAGCTCTGCCTTCTGGGTTCAAGGGATTATCCTGCCTCAGCCTCCTGAGTACTGTGATTACAGGCATGCATCACCATACCAGGCTTTTTCTTTGTGTGTATTATTAATAGAGATGGGGTGTCACTATGTTGGTCAGGCTGGTCTCAAACTCCTGACCTCAGGTGATCCTCCCTCCTTGGCCTCCCAAACTGCTGGGTTTACATGGGATTACATGTGTGAGCCACCGTGCCCAGCCCCCAATGATTTTTTCTTTTTTTTTTTTTTTTGACACGGAGTCTTGCTCCGTTGCACAGGCTGGGGTGCAGCGACATGATCTCGGCTCACTGCAAGCTCCGCCTTCCGGGTTCATGCCATTCTCCTGCCTCAGTCTCCAGAGTAGCTGGGACTACAGGAGCCCGCCATCACGCCTGGCTAATTTTTTGTATTTTTAGTAGAGACGGGGTTTCACTGTGTTAGCCGTGATGGTCTCGATCGCCTGACCTCATGATCTGCCCGCCTCGGCCTCCCAAAGTGCTGGGATCACAGGCGTGAGCTACCGCTCCCGGCCCACTCAATGATTTTCTTAATGGTGTCTGGGAACTCATCTTGTCTTCCTTGGTCAGCAGAAGCTGCTTCTCCTATTATTTTGACACTTTTTTAAGCCAAACCTCATTCTAAAATTATCAAACCCCCCTTTTTTGGAAGCTTTAGATCCTTCACCTTCCCATATCTTTAAGTTGACATATAATGACTTTACTTTTTCTCAAATTATATCAGAGTCAATAGGTATGCCTTTCTTGTAGCAATACTGCAACCACATAAAATCTGCATTTTTAATACAAAAAATAGGTATTTTGCAAAAATTACGAAGTTTTCTTGCCTGCCGGCATAAGTTTATCAATGACTTCACAAATTTTATTTATCTTGAATTAGTGGACAACCTCAGCTGCAACTTCAAGCAATTCAACTTCCTCTTATAATGTCATGATGTTTCTCTGTCTCTGCTTTTTTTTCTTTCTTTTTTTTGAGACTGAGTCACACACTGTCACCCAGGCTGGAGTGCAGTGGCGTTAGCTCACTGAGACCTCCTCCTCCTGGGTTCAAGCGATGCTCTTGCCTCAACCTCTGAGTATTTGGGATTGTAGGAATGCGTCATCATGCCCAGCTAATATTTGTATTTTTAGTAGAGACGGGGTTTCACCGTGTTGGCCAGGCTGGTCTTGAATTCCTGACCTCAGGTGATCCACCTGCCTTGGCCTCCCAAAGTGCTGGGATTACAGGCATGAGGCAGCATGCCAGACCCATTTCTCTGCTTTTTGGAAGCACTTCCAGCATCACTAGTCGCAGTGTTTATGGGTCACATAGTGTTATTCAAGGTTTATGATATTGCACAAAACATGATAAAAATACTCAAGAACTCCAAGAGATCATTTTTAATGCAATATGCAATTTACTGGAGAGACAAACTGCTAACTGGTAGATGATTAGTGTCATAAGATGTTTTAAGCAGAAACACGCAAGACTTGAGCTCACCACAGTAGTAACAGGAGGTGACTATGAAGTTATTACAATCGTGAAGTATGTACTACAGTTAATTTTTCGCAACTATGATTTAACATTGCATCCTTACATTTGCTTACATTTTCCTCATCTGCAAATGGCACCTCGTATGGTCGATAAATTTTTTGTGCATATGTTTTGATAAATTTTAATGTTTTATAATAGACACATGTACAGTTTATATGGTGTCTTTTTTGGTAGTAAATAATAAAATAGATTATTATCTACATACATCTCATGTATTTTTGACATAACTTTTTTGATTTGATTTTTTTATTTTTTTGATTTGATTTTTAAAATATTTCCAGTCTATGTGATTCATCATGAAATTTTAAATTTCACATAGGTTAAAAATATTTTCCAGTATACTTATTGTAAAAAATTTGCATATGTGTACCCATACCGGTCAAACCAATGTCATTCAACAGTCAACTGTATATGACAACTTTGTTTATTTCTGCTAGTAATTTATACTGCTCAATATATGCAAATGGCTTAGCATAACATTTGCCACAAAATAACTTATCATGTGCTATTAAATTTATCAATTAATCTGCAATTACTATATATATACATGTATACCTATATACACTAGATTTTGCTTCTGTAGGTTTGAAATGGACATATCAAGTTCCTTCAAGGGAGGGGCTCTCTCTATCTTTCTCATTGTTGTAACCCGGTATATAGCAAAACAACTTGCATATGGAAGACACTTTTTATGTAGGGAAAGATTGATAAGAATAATACAAATAAGTGAGATAATGTACTTCTGATAAAATATGAGCAATGACAGAAAAAAACAACTATTGAATTCTGATTCTACATCTTATAAACACACAAGGCAGAAATATCATTATATAATGAGAATAACACATTAAATTTTCTTTTCAGCTCAAAATAAAATTAGAAATAAATAGAGGTTTGTACATCATCTCTATGGTTCATTTACTTTTTAAATTTTATGACCTTATAGTAGTTGTAGCATGTCAATATTTCAATAAATCTGGCAAAACACCTTGTAGAATACTCTATTCATAGTTAAAATAGGGTAGCAAAAAATGCTTTTTATAATTAAAGAATTGAACTTCCAAACTGTTTTATGTATGCTAGTATGTGTATGAAGAGAAATCATTACAATGGTTTACAGAAGATATTAAAGCCTTCCATGGAACACTACAATTCCACTTTCAATCTTAAAATGTTGACAATAACCCAAATGATTGAAATAGCATATATTCTTTTATAATAAATCCACATTGAATCAAGTCCTTAATTATTTTAAATAAACATTGTAGTTATTTGCCATTAGCCTCACTATACTTCCTGAAGATAAACGGATGCTAGAAAGCGGTTGAAATTGTTTTACTCACGAACTTGAGGAACTATAAGCCTCTTCTATCCACATTTTGTTGTTTATCATCATAAAACCTTCTGAGTATTTAAGGCAAATGTCTACCTGTTAGTCATGTTTGTTTCATGATATACACACTTCAGTTTTATTGCCCTATTTTGGCAGTTGGCTTGCTATAAGGCATAACACAGCAAAATCAGAATTCTGTGTCTCATCTCTGCTGGGTTCTTGTCTAACACAAAATGGAACATTAAGCCAAAAGGGAAATTTAGCACAAGTCTAGATTTATTACAGCTGGACTTTCATATAATGTGGATTCCAGAGACATGAGTGTAGGTAGTTCAAGCATGCTGAAATGTCCAAAGCTATCTCTCAGTCGGAATAGAAGAAGATAGATAAAGAAGGTCATTATGAAGATGGACTTTTCTATTTAATTCATATTTCTTAAGGAATACATTTTTTTTTCCTCAGGAAAGCTTATGACTTGAGGCAGAAAGATACCTGCCATAGTCTCTGCAATTAAACTACTGCTGTTTCTCTTCCAGAGAACTAATTCACCTCTTGACAAGGGCCAGGGATTAAGTTTAAAAGGCTAAGTTGGAAGTTCAACTAATTTATTGCTACTACTTCCAAAGAAAAAGGTGTGAAATGAATGGTAAATTTATCAAACTTTGAAAACCAGCTATGAGCAAAGACCTGTTAAGAGTTCATAGATGAATAAGGCGTAGCTTCTTCCTTCCAGTAGGTGCATTCTGGTGAAGGAAACAAACCCTTTCAGCACAGTTTGGGACTAAAGTGGCAAACTCTACTGGTTTGGTAAAGGCAATGGGCTAACAAAGTCCAAGGATCCTATGACTATATGCTTGGGAAATCTATGGGAAATGGGCATTAAGACTGACCTTAAAGGGTGGGTGCAAGGGGACTTTCCTGAGACTTTCAAGGAGAGGAAGTTCAAGGCTAAGAATCAGGGATAATGCTGAAAAAATTAGAAAAAAGTCTCCTTATTTTAAATTGTAAGGATTCAGAATTTCATACCTGGAAACTATGTTGGAGTTAATTTATTTTGTGGGTCTTCAAATCACATTTCTTGTTACCCTAAAAGTAGAAGTATCTCTAGGAGATGGAAACAAAGGGAAGCATATTTTTCTTAAAAAAATTAAATTTTGGTGCCAGTAGTCATTTCTAACTGTTCAAATTTTACCAAACATGAAATGACTTCTTGGAAGAGGGATGTAATATCCATTTTGTCAGAAATCATTCTGCATGGAAGACATTGAAGAGTCTTGATTTGTATACAGCAAACTTTACCTTACCTTACTTCTACCACATTTTTATATACAGAAGACCGAATCAATCTATCCAAATTAAAAAAAAATAGCATCCAAGTTTTGACAGTATCAGATCATCATTTTTCTTTTTATTTAACAAATTTTTAAACATGTGATTAGTGAGCCTCTACTATATGCTAGGCAGTGTTTCTATGCATGAGAAATGCAGAAGGAAACAAAGCATAGTCCCGTTTATGTGAAGTGTGGATTCCAGCGGCTGGAGGAAGAGAGTGAATGGGAAAAGAGATGTTGACCAAAGGGTACAGGGTTTCAGTTAGGAGAAATAAGCTGTAGTAATCTATTACACAGAATAGTGACTATCATAAGGCATAATGCATTGCATATATCAAAATTGCTAAAATATTAGATTTTAAATGTTTTCTACACACAAAAAAGATAAGTATGTGAGGTGATGAATTTATTAATTAGTATGATTCAATAATTCCACAGTGTAGCAGGGAATGATGTTACGCTCTTGTAGTCCCAGCTACTCTGGAGGCTGAGGCAGGAGGATCGCTTGGGGCCAGGAGTTTGAGGTTGTAGTGAGTGATGGTGACGCTTGTGAATAGTCACTGCACTACAGGCTAGACAATATAGCAAGACCCTGTTTCTAAAATGAATACCTTAAAGATAAAAATAATCATTCCACATTGTAAACAAACATCAAAATATTACATTATACCCCACAAATAAATATAATTGTTTGTCAAGTAAAATGATATTAAAATAATAACAAAATAAAACAAAATATCATTTACAGTGAAATAATTTTTAACAACTTATTATTCATAATGTGTGCATTATTATTAACATAATCTCATTATTTTCAATGGAACAGCCTTACTTGGTTTGTAGTTGAGAGCAGAAAAATCATTAGGAATGTGGGCTCGGGTAGTAAAATGTCAGTATTTAATCTAGCCTTTATTCCTTATTGTGTGAATATCCATACGTAAATTACTTAACCTCTCCGTGCCTCATTTTCTTTATTTGTAAAATTACGTAACTATGATGTTGAGTTCATAGGGTTGTTTTGAGGTTTAAATGAGATAATACATGAAAAACATTTTCAAACACTGTGTGGTATATAGCCAGGATTTATGATCATTTTGTTATTCTCTTTTTAAAATTTGTTTTAGTTGCTGTTCCTCCCACAGTCATCATAGTCCTTTTCTGGTCTTTTAGTTTTAACTTCTTTATTAAAATATAATTGACATTCAAAACAGGTATATATTTAAAGTATACCGTTTGAAAAGTTCTGAGATAGAGCTATATCCTTGAAATCTTCCATCACAATCAAGATGATGAACATTTTCTATCACCTTGAACAGTTTTATCACATTCCTTTGTAATACCATTTTCCTCCTCCCTACCTGTTCCTAGGTAACCACTGGAGACTACACTTCCATTTTCTAGAATTTAATGTAAATAAATCACAGGGTTTTTTTTTTTTTTCTGACTTTTGCTCAGCATAATTATGTTGAGGTTCATTCACATTGTTGCATGTATCGGAGTTTTAAACAATCAGACCTCATGAGAACTCTGTCATGAGACAACACTAGCGGAATGGTGCTAAACCATTAGAAACCACCCCATGATCCAATCACCTCCCACCAGGCCCCACCTCCAACACGTGGAATCAGAATCACAATTCAATATGAGATTTGGGGGGGGGGGCACAGAGCCAAAACATATCACTCCACATCTTCACTAATAATTGATGTTGTTAGGGTTCTGATTTCTTGCCATTCTAATAGGTATGTAGCAGCTTCTCACTGTGGTTTTACTTTGCATTTTCCTGATGATATATGATATGGAGCATCTTTTCACATGCTTATTTGCTATATCTTCTTTGGTGAGTTGTCTGTTAAAGTCTTTAGCTATTTTTTAATCATGTTTTTTTTTATTGTTGAGTTTTAAGAGTTCTTTGTATATTTTGAATAATTCCTTTATCAGATGTGTCTCTTGCGTATATTTTCTCCCAGACTGTGGTTTGTCTTCTTGGTCTCTTGATGTCGTCTTTTGCAGAACAGAAATTTTTAATTTTAATGAAGTTCAGCTTATCAATTAGTTCTTTCATAAATTGTACCATTGGTGTTGTAATTAGAAAGCCATCACTATACTAAAGTTCATCTAGGATTTCTCTTATGTTATCTTTTAAAAGTTTTATAGTTTTGCATTTTATATTTATGTCTGTAATTAATTTTGAGTTAATTTTTTAGGAATGTAAGATATATTCAAGATATTTTTTGAATGTGGGTGTTTAATTATACCCTCATTATTTATTGAGAAGACTATCTTTGCATTGCCTTTGCTTCTTTGTCAAAGATCAGCTGGTTATATGTATGTAGATCTATTTCTAGGCTCTCTACTCTGTCCCATTGATCTATTGGTCTTTTTTTTTTTTTCTAATACCCCATTGTCATTATCACTGTAGCTTTATCATAAGTCTTGAAGTCAGGTAGTGTCAGTTCTCCAACTTTCTTCTTCTCCTTCAATACTGTGTTAGATATTTTTGGTCTTTTGCTGCTTGCTTTTTGAAGTCTGGAATGGTTATGCCGTGAACAGTAACTGAATACAGGTCAACAAATTGCAGACAATAGTTTGGGAAACTGTGGATAGGAATGCAGTATAATAAATCTTTTATTTTAAGAGTGTTTTTTAGCTAAAATTAATTGATTTGATGTTTCTATACTGTTATATTTCTGAAAACTGATAAGCAACAAAAACTTAGGTGAGTTGAGCTCATTATTTAAATAAACATTGATAACTTTCAGGACCATTCCTGTCTCTATTAAACATATATATTTTTGGCATATTTTACATTTAGAGTGCATAGCAATAGAATAAGCTTGATTATGTTGTGCTAGCAAACAAACCCATAATCTCAATAGAAATATATTTTCCTATCATATTGCATCATCACTGCCTGTCTTTTAGGACTCATCCCTATATTGTTTGTACCCTGGGATTAGGCTGTCTGCCTGATAGATTGTCAGCCTTTATTGAAAAAGTAAAAAGAGATAGCATGGTGAGTCATGCACTGACTCTTAAGGTTTTACCCAAAGGAATAAATATTTCTTCTACTCGTATTTAATTGACTAATTCACATGGCTACACTTAATTCTAAGGGTCAGTGAAGAGATACCCTATCATGCACCCATAAGGAAAATTGGAAGTATTTGGTAAGTTGTACTAATATCTACCTGTCTTTAAGAAAAAAAAAAACACTAAAATTTCGGATTTGACAATGATATATACACTGCAAAAATAGACATATAATTAATGCAGTAATAGACTTAAGAGCAACTGGAATAACAGAAAAATTGTTTTGAGTAGGATTGTTTCAGAAGGTTCCATGGATGTAGTATTTGAGCTGGACCTGCAAAAGCAGGAAGTAGCCACAAAGGTATATGAACCACCTACCCATGTTAAATACAGTGGACAGTCATCATAGCGTGAAGGGTAGACTAGAGAATAGCGAGAATGGATGGAACGATCTTTGAAAACCCAAATGGTAACAGTCAAAATGAAGGACAATGGCATAAAGAGGAAGGGTAACATGCAAGATTGCCTGAATTTGGTCAATAGTAGGAGTGAAACTAAGAAGGAAGAATTTCATTGACAAATTTGTGGTTGTAGCTTGAAAGATTCTTCAGAAATAGCATTATATGCAACCCTAGTTCAGTGGCATGGTAATTCTCATCCTATAGAAACATTACTCATGATCAAATAACATTGGAAAATATTGCACCTAAACATTTCTCTGTATAATTACCACATAAATATTTGCCCATTAAGATTATGGGAATTCCTACAATGAACATATTTAACTAGAGTCTCCAACTTGAAAATATTGTTTTGAAAATGATATCTGTTTATAGTCCTATACACAGTAGAAACAAAGCTTAGATGTTATGAATTAAGTACGAGGTAGATTGCCTACTATATGACTAGGAATGTTTTGCTTAATTGCTTATACAAATGAAGTATCAACTGCCAAGGGGAAAAGATGAACACAAAGTCGATGCCAAGTATGTGCCAGAATCTTTATTAATTCATAAGTCACTTCAGGATATTGAAAAGTTTCAGGGTTCTCATTATGTGCTATGATCTTAAAACTGGAAGAGTCAAGAAATTATTTTCAGTCTGTATTAATCTTATTTCATGTCTTGGAAACAAGCTGAAAAATAGGCTTCTAAATTCAGCCTACTTCCTTGTCAGTTTTGTTTACTTGAAAGAACATGAACAAAAGATGAGTAGTGTGGATTTTATCATCTTAAAAAAAAATCTAAATCTAGATATATATTAGCTCTATAATCAGAAAGCACAAATAACTTTGGGTCTTTCTAATTAAATCATTTTTCTTCCTCCCTCTTCTAATCTTTGTATTGTTATAATTGATGTTATTCTTTTCTAGAGAGATTTGAGAGTGACATAATGAATTCTGTTTTTAACTGGGAAGATTTCAGTTATCTGAAACAATAATTGTATTTATTTTAATTACCAAAATTAACACAAAACTCAAGCTTCTTTACTGATATAGAGTCTGGCATATATTAAGTGATCTAATATGAGTTGAATAACTAATTAATTTTTCCCACAAAAGAGTATTCTCAGGTGTTCAAGTATAAAGGACAATCTTATTTTCAGATCCATGTTATGTTATGTCATAAAAGGTAAATCTACATTAATGAAAATATAATCTATTATTGATGACATGTATATATATTTGGCATATGTATAAATATGCATGCCTATGCCTTATTTTTCAAAATGGGGTTATATGTGTTGTAGAAATTTATGGTTAACTTATTTATAAAAACTTGAATTTATGATAAATTTGGGAGAAAGTAATTAGCAAATCCAACTACAATTACATTATCTCATTGTTAAAAAATATATGTATAATTATAATGCGTCAATTAATAATGAAATAAACCTTTAACATTTTTCAATAAAATTTATTTCATCGTAAATAACTTCTATAAAGATTTCAATGGAACTTCATCAGTTACTATCTTGCATTTATTAGCTGATATTTAATATGACTCAACCTTTGTCCAATAATTCCTTGTTGTCATGACCTGAGTATTTATGGTTTCATGTTCTATTAGATATGCTTTACTGGCGTTAATAATTTTTATATTAGCAATGCAGCAGATAGACACATCCTTCAACTCATTGTCTTCCCTTTCACTCATTCCTGTATCAGCATGTGTGTTTTATTTTTTCCTTTTCTTTAATGTTATAAGTTTAATTATACAATCAATTTTCTGTGAAATGCAATACGCTTTAATATTGTGAAAGGGTGTAAAGAATTCTTAGGAAAACAGATCAAATATAATTGTTATATAAATCAGGTGAGAAAGTTTCTCTCTGAAAAATCATTTGGAGTCCAAGAAGATATTGTTTTCCTTTTGTATGTTTTACTACTCCAGTGCAGCTAAGTATTTGGTTGGTTGACTGACCTAACAAACTATACTCCTAATGGAATAATTGAATAATTATGTAGGGTACAATATGTATGTATATACATGCACACAAACACATGCAAACACATATACATAAGTATAGACATGTAGCCCCTGACACCATAAATTAAAGCATACTCACTTGAAATTTTAAAAGTTAAGATCTGAAATATCATAATTTGCATCACAAAGATGCCAGTTTTGAGCAGCTAATTAGCCTTTTCATTTGGAACACACTGTAATTGAATTATCTTCTATTATGGAAGCTGAAATCGAAAGAAGTACATTTCATACATTTATATCCCTAAATTGTCAAATATAAATTTATTTCTACAGGTAATGTACTTGTAGTTTACATATTATTGTGATGTATCTCTGTCTTGGAGTCTCTTTATAATCCATATTACCCTGGAAATTCTTCATTTGAAGAACTATATAGCGTGTTACAACATCAACTCATTTGTTCAATGCCGCTAAAATAGTATCATCTAAAAGGAAATAACTTTGATTATAAATTAATAAAACATTTAAGAACACTTGCTTATGATTTGTAACCCTTTTTTATTACAAACACTATAAAATAATAGAGTATATTCAAATAGAAAGAGGAGACAATTGATAATAATTTTAATTTCTTGAGACATTTATATACTTTTACATTGATACATCTATACTTTGAATTATTTTACATTTCTAAATATAATGGTTTTAAGGAACTAAAATTTCTGAGAGATGAATGTTTGCTCCCTTTCAGGGAGACCATAAATGAGAAAAAAAAATTATTGAAGTTTAGGAATTTACAAAGTATCAGATTCAGTATATTTTATTTTATTTTGTTTATTTATTTTTTTGAGACATAGTCTCATTCTGTTGCCCAGGCTGGAGTGCAATGGCACCATCTTGGCTAACTGTAACCTCCGCCTCCCAGGTTCAAGCAATTATCCTGCCTCAGCCTCCTGAGTAGCTGGAATTACAGGCGTGCACCAACACGCCTGGCTAATTTTTGTATTTTAGTAGAGATGGGGTTTCGCCACATTGGCCAGGCTCGTCTCGAACTCCTGGCCTCAGGTGATCCACCCACCTCGGCCTCCCAAAGTGCTGGAATTAGAGGCACGAGCCACAGCGCCCGGCCACATTCAGTATAATTTATAATTATATTTTTAGTAATATAGAACACTTGATAATTGGTTGTTTATGCTACTAAACAGTAGATGAGGGAGATAATTAAATACCATATTATGTGATTAATAATGGGTATATGGTAGCCTAGAACAGGAAGTATCTAGACAGAAAGTATTGGTAATTGTAGGAGAGGGTATGTTGCAGGAACAAACAAAAAAACCACATTAGATTAGTTCTACAAAATCACTAATTTTTTCTCACTCAGTATCCAACTCATGTTTTGGTTGGTTCAGCTTCACAAAATTAAAAGGGGCCCAAGATAATGCAGATTGCATTGTCTTTTATGTTAACTTACTCTCTGTAAAGATGAGATCTCTTTGGAACAGGTGAAGACATAAAGAGTTTTGCAATTAAATGACTTAGCCTAGAAGCAAGGTACATCACTCTGCCCACATCACTAGTACAAGAACAAATCATAATTCTCTATCTTAATGAAAAGGTATTAGAAAAGTTGGTTTTCTCTGTGAGCCCCAAAGGAGAGCCAGATGGTTGTAAGCACTAATCATTTTTACCCTAGATATAGCATTTGAACTGACTAAACATAATTGGAATGATTCCTAATTATAACATTCTATTTCTTCAATATATTTTGTGCATTTTCTATTGTGACCCCAAAATGCATGTCTACTTGGAACCTCAGAATGTGACTCATGTGGCATTAGGGCCTTTGCTGATGTAATTAATTAAGTTAGGATGATATTGCGCTGGATTACAGTAGGCCCTAATTTCAATGACTGGTATCCTTATAGAATGAGGACGGCACACAGAGAAAGCCCATGTGAAGATGGAGGCAGAGATTGAAATGATACAGCTACATGCCAAGGCATGCCAGAAAATACTGGCAACCACGAGAACATAGAAAGAGGCAAGGAAGAATTTTTCATTAGTGCCTTCAGAGGGAGCGTGATCCTGGTGACACCTTGATTTTGGACTTCTAGATTCCAAAACCATTACAGATAAACTTCTGTCGTTTTAAGCCACTAAGTTTGTGTTATTTTGTTATGGCAGCCTTAGGAAATTAATGCAGTATATTTGACCCAGTTTTCAAAAATTCAGCTTTACTTTTTTTTCTTTTCCTTATAAGGGTCTTGAGTGACTCTTATAATGAAAAGTTGTATTGAAAATTATACTACAGGCTTTAATTTCTATTTAACTCCCTATTTCAACCTTGGATTTTCCACTAAAAGTTGTGTCTCCTTTTGGAAGAGAAAATTCCTCCTATAAGTCTATTTGAATTAAAATGATCATCTTAACAGCATGTAATAAATTAAAATAATAAAGGTCTAAAATTGCAACTTGGCGTTTTTAAATCTATACAATTCACATTATATTTAATGTGTAATTTTATATTTTAAAATGTTTTCAGTGTTTCACACTGTGCAGGTATTCAATAAAGAAAAACATAAGACATAGCTCAATTGTGATGAAACTGGTGTGATTCTATGTAATTGATAATAATTATATAAATTACTATTAGATTTAGACAACAGAATTTTACTATTTACCCTGAGTCATTATTTTCTGACTCTATTACTTGGAATTAATCAAAATAAAGTAATATCTTCAAAATAAATATATAAAGAAAATAGGTATATGCATAAATACACTTATTTACACTTTATATAAAGTGACAACATCCAAAACCATCTATATCAGTGAGGAATGTCCAGAAAAACAGAACCAATAAGACAGACAGATAGATAAATGATACACAGATAGATAGGTAGGTAGGTAGATAGATAGATAGATAAAAGAAAATTTATTATGGGAATTGGCTCACACAATTATGAAGGCTAAGAAGTCCCACTATGTGCCTTCTGCAAGCTGAAAAACCAGGAAGGCAGCTGGTGTAATTTAATCTGAGTCTGAAGGTCAGAGAAACAGGATCCCTGATGTCCTAGGGCAGGAGAAGATGAGTATTTCAGCTCAAAAAGACAGAAACAGAATTTACCCATTCTCTTCCTTTAAGTTCTTATATGGACCCACAATATGTTGGCTGATGCCCACCCACATTGGTAAGGGCAGATCTTCTTTGTTCAGTCTACTGATTTAAATGCTAACTTATTCCAATAACACCTTCCCTAACACACACTGAAATAATTCTTCACCAAATATCTGGGCATCCCCTAACTCAATCAAGTGTATACACAGAACTAAGAATCACAAAATCTAAAATGAAAAAGTAGAAGAACATATTTAGATAAGTTAGAGACCCCTGAGGAAATTTTTATTCAAGTATTGGAATTATAACTTTGAAGACTACAACAGAAACATAGAAGATTTTATAGTAACTATTAAGGAGGAATAGGCAAAATAAAAATTGCATTTTATATTTTGACTGTTGTGAATAATGATACAATTAACATGACAATGCAGATATCCCTTTTGACATAGTGATTTCAATTCCTTCTTTGATACACAGCAGTGGAATTGTCGCATAATGTGATGGTTATTTTCTAATTTTGCTGCATCATGTGTTGGTTATTTTCTAATTTTTTTGCAAACCCTCCATACTGTTTTTCATAATGTCTGTACCAAATTACATTCTCACCAACAGTAATACTAATAATAATGGAATATTATTCAGCCTTTAAAAAGAAGGAGGAAAAACACAGTGTGCTCTCAGTGGGAGAACATTTTAGCAGAAAAATAGAAATTGTATCAAATAAATAGAAAGAATAAAAGAGAACCAAATAGAAATTCTAAAAACTGAAAAATAAATTTCTGAAACAAAGAATTCATTGGATGGATTGTGCCACTGAATGGAGATGACAGAGTGAAAGAGTGTATGAATTTGAGCTTAGGACAACAGAAATTCAAGGTGAAGAACAAAAATGAAAAATTAATTGTAACTCAAGAAAGCAGTATTAGGGCCTGTTAGATAATAACACAAAGCCCAATTATGTTTCATTAGAAAACTAGGAAACAGGGGAGAATAAGAATCAACATGTTCGAAAAAATAATAATCCCACATTTCCCAAATGTAATGAAATCCAGAAGTTTGCAGATACAGGATGCTAAGAAAAACCAAGTGGACTAAACACAAAAAAAGTTTATGCCAAGGCACATGTCTTAATTCTTTTGTGTTGCTGTAAAGGAATACGCAAGGCTGCAAAATTTCTAAAAAGGAGATGATTATTTGGCTTACAATTCTGATGTCTGGAAAAGACTAAGATTGAGCACCTGCATCTAGCAAAGGCCACAGCCTGCTTCCATTCATGGCAGAAGGTGAAGGTGAGCTGTTGTGTGCATAGAACACACAGCAAGAGAGAAAGCAAAGGAGAGAGTGCAAAGATGCCAGGCTCTTTTTAACAACCAACTCTTATAGGAACTACTACACTGAGAACTCACTAGCACTCAGACTATGCCAAGCCGTTCAGTAGGGATCCACCCCATGAACCAAACATCTCCCAGTGGGCCCCACCTCCAACATTGAAGATCAACATGAGATTTAGCAGGAACAGCCAAACTGTAGCAGCACATAGTTGTTAAGTGGTTAAAAGCCAAACATAAAAAGCAAATCCATAAACAGCAATAAAAAAAAATATATTTCACATGAGGAGTAACAATTCAATTAACGATTGGTTTCTCAGGAAACCAAAGATCAGAAGAGGGTGAACCTATATATTTATATAAATCAATTCAGAATTATATTACCGTCAAAAATACCTTTTAAACATGAAGGTAGTGAAAGATAGTTTTAAATAATAGCAAATTAATTTTTTGCAAGCCAACCTGCACTATAAAAAAAGTTCCAAGGGGAATTCTTTGGGCTAAAGGAAGTTATAGCTAATGGAAACTCAAATTCTCAGAAAAGAGTGAGGTGAATCGGAAATGATAAATATTTGGATAAATGCAAAACACTATTTTTTCTTTGTCTTATTTTCTTTATTTATAAATCGCATGATGAAATTCTATAAATCTATTCCACTGCTGTCACAATTATTCACATCCCTTTCCTTATAGCCTATGAACTGCCAATAACTTTCAACTGCCTTTCCTACCTGTAATCACTCTCATTTCATGCCTACACGTATGCACATATGTGTATGCATGCACAAATGTATACACACAGGCACACAAGTTCATCTTCAATAAATAGTTCTAAAGCACATTTCACTATGTCGTGCTTTCCTTGCAAAAACAATTTGTTGTCTTTCAAACTGCTGCTGAATTGAATTAAAAAGTGGCATTCTCCGTATTTTAGATATCAAGTATCATCTCCAAACACCTCATCAACCTTAAACTCTAACCACCTCCCTTCCAGTTCTCACACCCATGACTTAAAAGCTGAGGAGAGGGATGTATAGTTGAATAATTAAGCAGACCAAAACAAGTAGTAATTTCCTTGCTCAGATCAGGTCTTTATATAACAAAAGAAGTAGCTGTGGAGAAAAAAAATATTTTACTTGGAAGTCTCTCTTTTTTTATTGCTGTGAAGAACATTCATTAAAAAATAGTGGAGTGATGGTTCCCATGAGGAAAATAAACTAACGTTGTTCTACAAAATAATGTTAAGTGCTATGTTCGTTGTAAATGAAGCAATTTGCAAATTATAGCATGGTTAGAAGGAAATAAGTTTTTCTTTTTTATAGTCTAGAATGTTGTGTCTCTCAGGATCGCTTTTACATATCCGGGAAATGTGGATGTTAGGGAAGAAAGGTGATGAAGTGGGGAAGAGGGAGAGAGAAAGATCAATCTACCAGTTTTTCACTAATGTCCAGACAAACAATTTTGCATGTTATCCTGTTAGAAAGACTTAAAAAGGTGCAAGACCTAGAGCCCCGTTCTTGTTCTGAATTTCTCTGAGGTACGGAAGTAATAAAACATCTCTATTTCTGCAGGCAGAATATGTTCTGAAGTCAGTTTAATCCACATGTCTGTATCTTAGGTACTAAGTTTTTTTTAAAGTTGTCTAGAAATTTCAATACTGCAGGTTTGAAAGGAAAGCTATTCATACCGCATGAAGCCTTGACCAATCCAGTGAAAATATATGGAGGGACTGCTGCCTATCTGAGTTTTCCTGAAATAATCTGAAATGGCCATTCTTTCATCACTGTGTTCTGGACCAACACGGGAGTTGCCCCTGTTGAGAGTATGATTTTGCCCTCTACAGCTGAAGCAGACCTTGAAGCAGCGACAATTAAAAGCATGTCTGCTGTCTGCACTTCCCTAGCTGGGTAGCAAGTTTGTTTTGCATTGGGATGTGGGTTACCTCTGTCTCTCTCACAGTCCACTTTTTGTGTTTTCTGAATCCTCTTATATGCTCTGGAAGCAGCTACTCTAAAATTCTTATGAACATTTCTTTCTCAAGAGAAATTAGAGGGGGCTATTGGGACAAACAACAGATCTTGCTCTGCAGCTGGCCTAGAGCTTAATTGAATCTTATGCACTCCCTGCTCCATTATTCATTCTAGATTACTCTTACCCTTGACTACTACGTTACCTAAGTGGCTTTGTTAAAGGCATGGCCTTGTCACCTCACAATCCAGAGTTAATGTATCTATCCATTTACAGTCATCATAGTTAAGCAAGGAAGTACCAAGAAGTACCCAAATATATCATCTGGGTTCCTCACATTTTTCTCCTTGCCCTCATTGTATATTAATGCTCTAGTGTCTCCTGATGATCAGGGTCAATTATCATGGCTAGCATAGTAACACAATTTTTCTTCTGGTCCTTGATCATAGGATACCAAGAGCAACACGTTAAAATTTAAAGAGGTTCATTCTTGATCAAAATACAGCCCCTGTGATGTCAAGTTCCTCTAACTCTTTTGAGGCCAGAATTGTGAGAACAGGAAGTCCAGAGTCTATGAGTGGTTTTTTGGGGGTAGTGATATGTATGGCCACTCTTGCTACCACCCCTAGCATCTTGAATGCAAGTATTCTAATCACAGCACTTTGGGAGTCTGAGGCGGGCAGATCAAAAGGTCAGGAGTTCGAGACCAGCCTGACCAACATGGTCAAACCCCGTCTGTACTAAAAATACAAAAATTAGCCAGACATGGTGGCATGCAATTGTGATCCCAGCTACTCAGAAGGCTGAGGCAAGAGAATTGCTTGAACCCGGGAGGTGGAGATTGCAGTGAGCCAAGATTGCACCACTGCACTCCAGCCTGGTCGACAGAACGAGACTCTATCTCAAAAAAAAAATATCTCTCTATATATTTGATTTATCACCTATATTGAATCTTGCAAGGTGATTATCCATCCTCACACACACACACACACACACACACAAAAATAACTTCTGGACCAGTGCTTCAGCTGTACGTTCAACAGGTTGGCAGCTTCAGAGTGGTACAATATCTAATCATGATACTACCTAATCCCATTACCATAGGCTCATTCCCTTTAAAATATTTATTTTAAAATATTTCCTGTTATCTGATGTGATATCATGTGGGATCCCATGCCAGGGATCAAACACTCCTTACACCCTCAGCAGTAGTGCCGGTTAAAGTCCTGCAAGTGAGAAAGGCAAACTCATTGACAGAATACCTGTTTATTTCTGTGAGAATCAATCAATCAATCAGTCAACCAAGCTTGTCTTTCTAGGAAGGAAAGGGGCATAACATGGTCAAATTTCCACCAAGTTGCTAATTGGCCTTCTTGAAAAATGTTGTCAAATCACCATGTGATATGGTTTGGCTCTGTGTCCCAAATTTTATCTCTATTTGTAATCCTCATATGTCAGGGCAGGGACCTGGTGGGAGACAATTGGATCATGGAGATGGTTTCCCTCAGGCTGTTCTCCTGATAGTGAGTGAGTGCTCATGAGTGGCGATGGTTTTCAAGTGTGGCACTTCTTCGCTCTCTGGCTGTCTCTCCTACTGCCATGTAAAACGTGTCTTGCTTCCCCTTATCTTCCACCATATGGAACTGTGAGTAAACCTTTTTTATGAATAAATTACCCAGTCTCAGGTAGTATCTTTATAGCAGTGTGAAAACGAACTAATATAACATCTCTGTTGGTGGCAGAGGACAGTTAATGGCAGCAATAACTAGAATAACCTGTACAAATGTGAATGCATTTTGTTGAGCCTATATATATACTTCATTTTTTTTTCTTTTTTTTGGGGGGGATGGGGTTTTGTTCTTGTTGCCCAGGCTGGAGTGCAGTGGTGGGATCATGGCTCACTACAACCTCTGCCTCCTCTGTTCAAGCGATTCTCCTACCTCAGTCTCCTGAGTAGCTGGGATTACAGGCATTAGCCACCACGCCTGGTTAATTTTTGTATTTTTAGTAGAGATGGGGTTTCACCTATATCCTCCATTTCAGTTAGCCAGCCAAACATTTTGAAACTTCCCAACAGTTTGTATATATTCTAAAATTGTGCTACATGGTTCTCCACATAAAATGGATGGCTGTGTTCACCATGTTCAGTCCATTGAGAAGACTTTTTCATTTCAAACTATTTCAAGGACACCTGAAATAAAATTGCCGTACCTCTAGGGTGTATATTTCATCTTTTCCCAACAAAACTAGCTGTTCCATCAGTAAACCAAGCTCTGATTTCTTTCTCCTGTTTTTCATGCTTGCAAATAATTTCCAAGTGTCAGAGGTGAGAGACGAGGAACAGTGGTGGATATCACTGGTCTGGGATTATGATTTATGCAACTTGTTTGTGCCTTCTGTTTTTGTTAATGCTCAATCTCATTTGTGACACTTTCATTTTTGATCAATTTTATTTTGAGCTTGCTAAAATTCTTAATGTGGTGGTTCTGATAAGATCCGTCTTCTGATAAGCAGTCTTACATAGAGGGTTACTTGGTTTATTATGTATTCCTTCTCCATCAGGGACTGGTGCATGATAGAAGAGGTTTTTCAGAATGTATGTAATTCATCAGTGCAGGTACCATCATCTCGCTCCAGAAAACCACGGAATGGTATTCTCCTTTCCCCCCTGGGATTTGCCACAAACTCTATATGGCATCATTTACCATCACCGATCTCTCCAACACTACCTGGTCTCCAAGTAGCAGTGTTGCCTGTACCGCAGCCTGAAACTTTGTCTTGTCTGAGCCCAACTCAAATTCACAGGCTTTCACATCCTCTAGTACATAAGGCAGAGTAATACCCAAAGAGATCTGCTAGACCTTGTGCTTCTTTCTTGTGGTAGGAGCTAAAAGATGCAATAATTTGCAGAAGGGGGCTCATCATGGCAGACAGGAGGCAGGACTAGATTGCAGCTCTGGCTTGGATGGACAGAACAGTGTGTGGAGGACTGTATCATAAATTTTAGCTCCAGAATGACTGCAGGAATAAACCAGGAACAGCAACACACCAAATACTGTGAGTGCCCAAACTGTAGAAGTGGGAAAGAGAGATAGAGCCTCTGTCCCCGAACACACATCCCCACTGGGGAAACTGAAGTTCTGGATTGCAGGAGAATTTTCCAATCTCACCTGGAGCTGAGTCAATTTGGAGAGCCAAGCAAAATACAGGGGTAGAAGAACCAGTGCGAAAGGCCCTGGGAGCTAGCTGGATCCCTAAGCAGGCCATTCCTGCCCGGCACCATAGGGATCCTTCGGGAGGGCAGCCAGAGGTGGGGGGAGAATGCCACAGGAGAAGGAAGTCTCCAGCTAAACTTTATAACAATCTGAACCGGGTGAGAAGACTCCTGGCCAGAACTCAGGGGAGGGCCTGAATCTGGTGTGCAGACCCACAGGCAGGGGAAGAACTAAAGCCCTTTTCTTTCACAGCTGGGAGGTGGGTAGCCTGGGGCGAGTTCTCATCCCTGCTTGCCCTCTGTCTGGAAACATACTTGGTGCTGTTAGCGGTGTGGGAGTGAGACCAGCCCCTTGGATTGCCCTGGGAGCTGGGCAAGGCCTGTGACTCCTGGCTTTCCCCTACTTCCCTGAAAACCTGCATGACTCAGCAGAGACAGCCACAATCCTCCTGGGTACACACCACCATTAACCTGGGAACCTTACCCCCATGCCCTACAGCAGCCACAGCAAGACTCGCCCAAGGAGAGTCTGAGCTCAGACATGCCTAACCGTACCCTCACCTCATGGTCCTTTGCTTCCCACCCAGGTAGTGGAAGACAAAGGGCATATAGTCTTGGGAGTTCTAGAGTTCACTCACCACCAGTTCCTCCCCATACTACCACAGCTGATACTATCTGGAAAGCACCACCTCCCAGCAGGAGGCCAACCAGCACACAAATAGAACATTAAACCACTAAAGCTAAGAACCCTCACAGAGTCCATTGCACCCTCTGGCCACCTTCACTTGAAAGGGTGCTGGTATCCATGGCTGAGAGACCCACAGATGGTTCACATCATAGGACTCTGTGCGGACAACCCCCAGTACAAGCTCAGAGCCTGGTAGATGTACTGGGTGGCTAGATCCAGAAGACAGATAACAATTACTACAGCTTGGCTCTCAGGAAGCCACATCCACAGGAAAAGGGGGAGAATACTACATCAAGGGAACACCTTGTGGGACAAAAGAATCTGAACAATAGCCTTCAGCCCTAGGCCTTCCCTATGACAGAGGCTACCCAAATAAGAAGGAACCAGAAAACCAACCCTAGTAATAAAACAAGGCTCTTTAACACCCCCCCAAAAATCACACTAGTCCACCAGCAATGGATCCAAACCAAGAAAAAATCCCTGATTTACCTGAAAAAGAATTCAGGAGGTTAGTTATTAAGCTAATCAGGGAGGCACCAGAGAAAAGCAAAGCCCAGTGCAAGGAAATCCAAAAAACAATACAAGAAGTGAAGGGAGAAATATTCAAGGAAATAGATGCATAAAGAAAAAAACAAACCTTCAGGAAGTCATCGGACACATTTATAGAAGTGCAAAATGCTCTGGAAAGTCTCAGTAATAGAATTGAACAAGCAGAGAAATAAATTCAGAGCTCGAAAACAAGGTCTTTGAATGAACCCAATCCAACAAAGACAAAGAAAAAAGAATAAGAAAATATGAACAAAGCCCCCGAGAAGTCTGGCATTATGTTAAATGACCAAAGCTAAGAATAATTGGCGTTCCTGAGGAAGAAGATAAATCTGCAAGTTTGGAAAACATATTTGGGGGAATAGTTGAGGAAAACTTCCCCAGCCTTGCTAGATACCTAAACATCCAAACACAAGAAGCACAAAGAACACCTGGGAAATTAATTGCAGAAAGATCATCACGTAGGCAAATTGTCATCAGGTTATCTAACGTTAACATGAAGGAAATAATTTTAAGAGCAGTGAGACAATAAGTTAGGAGTTCCAGACCCGCCTGGCCATCATGACGAAATCTTGTCTCGATTAAAAATACAAAAATTAGCTGGGCATGATGGCAGGCACCTGTAATCTCAGCTACTGGGATGGCTGAGGCAGGAAAATCACTTGAACCTGGAGGGAAAGGTTGCAGTGAGCTGAGATCGAACCACTACACTCCAGCCTGGGCGACAGAGACTCTGTCTCAAAACAAAAACAAAAAGTCTATTTTCTCTCTATAAACATAGAATGTATCAATATTGTTTATCATTATAGCTTCTGTGCCTTATTATAATGGTTGCACATTTTTGGTCCTGACAATTTGAGTTTAAATAAAAGGATGTATGATAATGTAAGGAAGGCATTTCCTGGTGTTCAAGAATATGATTATATATTGAATGTGCCAGAAAGTTCTGGTAATGAGATAATCTTATTTTTTCTTTTATAAAATTAGAAAATTTGGTCATAATACAGATTTCGATTATGACTTTAAGTATTCAACTTTATATGCATTTCTCTATTTTTGATGTTTTCATTGCCATTATGATCTCATATTTCACAAATGAGTATGTGATGTCTCAATTTTTTTCTCTACATAATTGTGTAGCATATTGAAAAGATGGATTTGATGGCATATTTATCACAAAGTGAATGATAGTAGTCTAAGAGAATGGCAAATGTATAACCTGTGTATATTGTCACTACATTCTAAGGTGCTGATATGAAGAAAAATTATAATATGAATCCAAATTATTTATTAATTCATTTAGTAATAAATACACACTGGATATAGATTTTAGCCTTGGGTTTATGGTATAAATAAAAAAGAAAATGTCTTATCCTTTATGAAAAAGCTTATACTTCCTAGAAGAAGACACAGATAATAAACTAATCAGCTGCATTATGAAGAAAAGAAATTGTGAGAATTACTGTGATTCAAGTAAATAAGTAAATATACTGTTAAAACTATGAAAATTTAATTTTTATAAGGCGGTCAGAGGAAGCCTCTTATAAGAATAGACTAAAAAAATTTCAGGTAGGAACACAAAACTCCTTTTGGTACTTTTATATATCAACAGTAACTAAGTTACATTGAATTTACAAGTGAAGTTATGACATATTGTTTATATACATATATTTCTCTGCCTTTAAAGATACAAATAATGTAAGAAATTGCCTATACTATTATACAATATAAAAATCAATTTCCAGAAAGTAAACTTTCCTATGGCTTTTTTATGGAACTTAAATCCCTCTTCAGTAGTAGGATGATAAAATATCTGATCAAAGTGGTTAAATAGTTGTAATTTTAGATGATTGATTGTGGTGTACACATAGGAGAAATAATGTGGGGCTAATAATGACAGGAGGAATTAATTTAGAGAGCCTAAAATGTATGCATGACTCCATCAGCTTCCATCATAGAAGACAGCGGTAAAAAGGAAATAAATACATCTGAAGTTCCTCGTACATGTAGTACTTGTTTAATTTGTCATTTCTGTTAAATAAATGCTATTTTCACTCTTCTGAAGTTCATATTATTGTCCCTGATATAGGATTACATAGAAAATTATTGAAGCTATTCTATTGAATGGCTGGGGGTGCGGGGGATTAGATTGCATTCCATATGGTGTTTTAATACTTTGACCAACAGTCCAGAAAATAAATAAAAAGTAAAAACTACCTCCAAGCCAAGTGATTGAATGTAGCAGTGACCTAGAAGATGATTTATAATTAATAATTGATCATTATCCTACAGTTTGGGCTGAATGATAATCATAAACAAGATCACAGAATTTCTTACAAAATAATCTTTTTCACTTGCTGTTTGCTTAAGTTTCTGGTTTATATTTACAGCCAATTTTATCTAAAACAGGCGAAAAATAAAGATGTAGAAGATGCATACAAATTAGTATTACAAAACAGTTTTCATACTTATGATCCATCAAGAGAACAATTTTAACCGAACCTGATAAAAAAATTCAGACTCAAAGTATAAATTTCCATCAACAAATTAGAATGTTTTCCACAACATTATTGGGGAAATTGAAAGATTTTCTTCTCCCATAATGAATACATTTCCAGCAAATATTTATCTAGGTGGTTTTATTTTTATTTATACCTTTATTCCCCTGTTATGTTGCCACACATCCATATGCCACTTGCTGCCAGGTACAGTTAGAAGAGTTACTGTGTTATATGTAAAGCCTGCAGTGCAATTCAACTTTCATTTGCTAAGATACCTCTATTAAGGAGGAATTCATCTAGATAGTGATAAACAGGAAAGGACTAGGATTGCATTGGAGACAGAATCTCCAATTAATGTCAAAATTCACAGACATTGTAGGATTGCGGATTCCACCAGCAACACAGCAATCTCCACAGATGAGTGGATCTTCAGCATTGGCTGCTGTGCCAGATTTGCAAATGACACTTTCCCAACAGATACAAGCATCAGCTTTAGCAGCAACCACTTGCAACACAATGTTTCAGATTTTCTAAAATGTTTAACCCCCAAAATAAATTGGATGGGGTACAGAGACAAAACGTGATATGATTGAAGAATATAATAATTTAGAGAAATTATTCATACTTATGTTGACAAAATTCAACTCAGGAATATGTGTATATGAAATGTGGAAATTTCTGTAGCAATTGTTTTGACAATGCATTGCAGGTGGTTTTCTGATGAAGTGGAAAGGTACATACAATTCTTTCAATTTATCACAACCACTTCCCTGGTTATATTACACACACACAAAACCTGGTTGCAGGCAGACAATGAATGAAGATATAGTCACCTGTACACATACCTTTTTATCTTTTATGAGAATTCATCTTGAGTTCTCTTTTATTTATGTAAAAATTCAGAAGTAAGGTTCTGCTATCAATAGCAGTTACTCTGTAAAAACTAACTTGTTAATAGAAATGTAATGAATTAATTATAATATGTCAAGTATGGTAGACTATTCTTCTTTTAATTTTGCTCTTCTCCCAGTCACAAGAGACCAAACCTATTATTAGTTGATGTGAGATATTAGCAGAAATCTTGAAGCTTAAAAACCAGAATATGTTCTTAGCACATAGATTCTTCTTAAAATTTGCTTTTCTTCCTTCTGCTGTTTTTTTCTTCTAATAAATTTAAACTTCATTTTCATACATAGCTGAGTTGAGGGGAAAATTATATCTCAAAAATGGCAAATGTAGGTGATTTTAAAAGGCATACTGAAAATTAGAGATGAGATTTAAACAGAAAATATGATGGCAAAACGAAAAGTTCCATTCCCCACAAAGGTAACCATAAAATAACATAGGTCCTTAAAGACAGATACCAGATAAAGACCATATACTTTCAGGAGTCACAATAGCAGATTATTCGTTTTATAGGTCAGGACCTTAAAATGCTTTGATTTTATGGCAGTTAACAAAGATATATAGTTCAGATAAGGATTATGCTAGTTAACATTTTAAATGTGCAAACTTTAAAAGCTTGACATCACTGTTTAGATAGGATTTTAAGAAAATTATCAGATACTAAAAGTCACCACCTGCTAATGAATAACTGATTGCTTTTGAAACCAATTTATTTTTTTTCAAAGCTATTTCAGCTGAATTCATAGCTATAAAAATAATTAGATACAAGTGACATGCTGGGAATATTTGGAGGAAATAATCTATTTTAAAGAAATTTTTGTTTCTTAGAGGGGGAATACAACAGATTAGACTACTACTGCACTATTGGTTTCTAAATCATCAAACAATCAGAAAACTTGGGACTTTTTCTCTTGCATCTTAAAATATTATTTTTATTGAGATATAATTGATACACAATAAATTGCATATATTTAAAGTGTACAATTTGATAAGTTTTTACGTATGTATATACTCATAAAACGATCACCACAATCAACATGCAGAACATAACTATCACCCTCAAAAGTATCCTGGTGCCACTTTATAAAGCTTTCTTTTTATCTTTTCCTGAATTTTCCTTCCCCAGGCACTGCTGACTTGTGTTTAGTTTGCATTTTCCAAAATGTTACATAAGTTAAATAATACAGTACGTATTCTTTTTTCTTTTTTTTACTCAGCATAATTATTTTGAGATTCCTCTATGTTGTACTACATATGAATAATACATTTTTTAAATTGTCAACTATTATACCATTATATTGCTGTACTTTAGTTTGCCATCTATTCACTTTCATCTGAACAATTTTGGCCATTACAAATAAAGCTGCTATGTACCTTTGTGGAAAAGTCTTTGTGTGAATCGATGCTTTCATTTCCCTTGGATAAATGCTCAAGAGTGCAATGGCTGGATCTTGAGAGAAGTGTATTCACATTTTAGAAACGGACAAATTATTCTCCAAAATAGTAGGGATATTTTACATTCTCATGACTAGGTGTGAAATTTCCAGTTTCTCCATATGATCACCAAAACTCTTTTATTACCACTCTTTTTGCTTTCAACTATTTCAATTGATGTTTAGGGTGTATAGTGTTATGTCATTTTGGTTTTTGTTTGCATTTTCCTAATAACTATTGATATTGAACATCTTTTCCTACGCTTATTTGTCATTTAAGGATCTTTTCTGGTAGAGCCTATTCAAATATTTGCACTTAAAAAATTGGGTACTTTGTTTTCTTATAATTGAATTTTGAGGGATTTAAATTATATACATATGTGTATATATATTTAGGATACAAATTCTTTATCATACATATGATTTGTAAATATTTTTCCTAGTCTCTAAATTGTCTTTTTATACAGTGACTCTTCCAAAAAGAAGGTTTGTTGTTGTTGTTCATTAGTTTGATGGTTTTACTTAGCAAGCAGTAGATGTCCATGGAAAATCTTTTAAATATACTAATTACTGAGCTTCGTTTCTGGTGATTCTGATCCATTGAGTTTGGAGAAGAGCTTGGGAATATGCATTTCTTCAAAACTCCGCAGATTTTCTGATGATCAACCAAGACTGAGAACTATTGTTCTATATAATACCCTATAATAACCAGATTTATATTAAAAAGAAATAAATGACATAATCTACCAGATTGCTTAAATGTATATTCTTAGTTTAAAAAATTATAGTATTGATTTGTTTGGTAGTTGGTTAATCAACTTCATAAAGATATGATTTACATAAAATAAAGTTCAACAATTCTAACTTTAGAGTTTGAAGTATTCTGAGAAATATATGCTTTTGTATAATTATCACCAAAATCAAGATGTAGAATGATTCATCTCCCCCCAAATTTCCATCTTATCTTGTAGATAGTCAATACCTTCCCACTACCCCCAGTGTCATGCAACCAATGGTCTTCTTACTGGAGCTATAGGTTTGAATTTTTAGAAAAATCATAAAAATATAGTCATACAATTGTACTTTGCGTCTGGCTCCTTTCACTTAAAATAGTGCGTTTCAGATTCATTAGTGGTGGTGGCACATTTTATCATTATGCTGTTGTCCCTTCATTGTTAAGAAAATACATATCGGAACTATTTGAAGTAATGTTTTACTGAACTTCAAAGCAATCATATAAATAGAAGATTAAATTATCCCATTTTAATCAACATCTGTTAAAAACCTATCTTTGATGTCTGATGTTCATATTCATGCCTATATATATATATATATTTATCCTCTAGATATCTAATATTTATATTTTTATTCCTCATAATTTTGCTAACATAAGAACTAGATCATTTATTTTGGATCCTACATTTTGCAAATGTAATTCAAGGAAAGCTACAAGTTAATCACAAAATAGTAAAATTTTTGCTGCTTCCTGAGTGAATCATTGAAAAATAGCTAACCATTCTGGTGTATAGTAGTATGTAATTTGGGCAGCCAAGAGGTGGATTTATTTTTTTTTAAGTCATACTGAGTTTTATCGTTAACCTTAGATAAAAAATAAATAAAATGCTTCAGGTTGACAGCCTCATTGGAAAGCTGAAACAGATAATTTTATTTTAAGGACTGCAGTTAAAAATGGCATAGGAAAAATATGTGAACATGTATAAGACCTAGTTATAGTCAAAACAGTTGATGCCATTTTATAATTACAATAATTACAGTTTTTCCTATTAAAACTATCAGGAGTTGGATTCATAAGAGAAAAAGAAGATATAACAGCTATTACAGAGAGAGACTAGTGAAGCTAGCTTTAAAATTACGTTAGTATTATTATTGTCATCATCACTCACTAGACAAATGAAAACTGGCATCATTTTTGTAGTTGTAATTAAGAATAAACTAGTTTATTTGACCAAGCAACTAACTTTAGGAATGAATAGTAATATAGTCTTTCTTACTGGTAACCTAGTCACTGTCCATCACATGCTGGTCAAATTAAATTTTTCTAAATATAGCTTAATTGGGTTTTACATTCTTCTTTCTAATTCATTAAGTTCAAAAACGTACATCACAGAAAAAGTTTTACTTATCTTTTAGATTCACTAAGGGACGTGAAAAATACAAGCATATTAAGCAAATGCACGTTAACAGATGATTTTATAATAGTGATGCTCCTAAAGGTTTAGAAATTTTAGAGTTTATTTCTAACTAGAAAAGTTCAGGCAGCTTGGGTAACATATAATTCTTCCTATTTATACTACCATTTAGCCAAGACATCTGTACACATACATAGGTACACACTCATATATATATATATATATATATATATATATATAAAAATACACATATATACATATATATATGTGTATATTCCAAGAAACAGGTTTTAGGAAGATTCAAATATAGAAAAGGAAAACGATTTAATGCTCTCAAGCTAAAATGTCCTGGAACATACATTCTCAAATGAGTCAGGGATACAATTAAAAGTAACAAACTGAAATAATGTGCTAGAAAAGTTTAATATGCTACTTTATCCTGAATAACCAATTCATAAAATTATTAACCAAAATGATGGGGAGTTTTCAATATCATTAAATGTACTAGATTATGGCAAAAAATATATCCAACTATGGTCTTTTATTTGCAAGACTGTGGCTCAGCTGCACACAGACACACAGGTACACACACACACATTCAGACACACACATACACACAGAAGAAATAAGAAACAAGACAGGCTTTTGGTGACTACCATGGATTTGGCCAACTTGTGGTTGATATAAACTGTTACCCTGCTCATGTTCTTGGGGAGGGCTTGGTAAAGATACTATTGTGAGCAATTTCAATCCTTTTTTCTTTTTCCTTGACTATCACAGGATAAATATGTCATCAAAGTATCCATAAAATTTGATATTATTATTTCAACTATTATTAGGTTGGTGCAAAAGTAATTGCCAATGGCAAAAACTGCAATTACTTTTGCACCTACTACCTCAAGTGGCGTGTCCTGGCTAACATCTTTCGGGACTATCCCTTAGACTTATTGGCTGAGACACGAATAAGTTTCTAAAATATATTTGAGCTAACCTAAGACAAAAATTTAGAAATCTACTGCTGAACATTTTCCTCAATATATATAAATTTCTAGACGTTAATGATCACAGATACAGATTTTGATGTAACGCTTCAAAAATAAAAACGTAGTTTCAAATTTCTTCCTTAGGTTTTATATCTATATGAATACCCTAGCTTGTATAATCTAGTGACAACCTGCAGGAACAGTGTTCAACCTGCCTGCACGCCTTAATCTAATTAAAAGAACAAAAAGTTTTTATATCAACATTTAAAAAGAAAGACGTGTTCATCGTGTGGATCCATGTTGTAGGAGAGGCAGTGAGATGTGACAGAGCTGTCAATTTTCAGAGGCATTTGTGGTGCTGAGCAGCACTTAATGTTGTGTAGATTTAGAAGCTAAATCACTAACGTGAGAATAGGAAAATTACAACTTTAAAATGACTTCATAATGAAGAAAAAACTTACTGTTTCCGTTAGGGTAAATATTGAGTATTTGTACTAATTTATCATGTGGGATCATATTAAGAATGCCTGATTATAACATTTGTCAGATTTATTTTGTTTTCAAATATTACTTTTTTAACAATTTAAACTGTTGTATGTACAAACAACATCTTTCTGTATTGCTAAGTGGTCTCAGTTGTCAGCTCATAAACATTAAATAACTAGAAAACCATTGGTAGTGACAAGTAGAAAACATGATGGAAAATATGAGTAAGAAATTCTATACTTATGAACTTTCTGAATTATCAACTTGTTAATAACCTGTTACAAACAAAATGTATTGGTAAATTATAACTACGTTTATTAGGACTCACAGTAGTAAGAAAGAGCACCATCTTGACAATCTTAGTATTATCTGAGAGGAAAAGATTTCACAGGTTTGAGGCCTGGGCTTAAGTAGATCGTAAGTATGGAAATAGCTGTGGTTGAGTAAAATTTGGAGAAATAATAATTGGTTATTAGAGGTTATAAACAGGGAAAGTTTGTAGTGAATCTTGCTAACTACACAGTTGTCTGATAAGCAAGCTTGTTTGTTCAAGTAAGTTGACCATTGTCTCAGATAAATTGATCTGCATGAATTCATGAAGAATGATGTGATCTATTTCTTTACAGTCTTGTCTGTAAAGGTTTCCTGAAGCAAATTATCATAATTTTTAGGTAGTCCAGTTCTCAACACAAATTTACTTTTTAAGATAAATACATTATGATTATACAACTATAAAACAGAAACTATCCATAGATTTCCTTAAAATATCAAGTTTCTTTAATATTTTGTATTATTTTACCGAAAATATTATTTTACAAGTGTCTGTAAGTCAAAGTTAGCAATAATCCAAATAACGTCTTTTATTACAAACAATATTGTATCATCAAGTATATTTCTAATAATAACTGAGGGTGAAGGTGTAAGTCTGAGGAAACTTCTTTCATGCATCCCCTAACTATTAATGTAGGTAAATATACCTCTTCTGCCTCTGCATTGTTGGCAATACTTTTCACCCATTATTCTGCCTATATCTATGATAATTACCACTGTTTCCCAAACAAAAGAATACGCTTATTTAAATGTTAAAAGCTGCTTTAAACATGATTTCTAGTAAACATGTAGTAAACAAGTTCATTGTAACAGTGATTTATCTTAATTTATATATATTTTGCTAAAACAATGTTTTGAAATGGCTTAATTTTGAGTTGAAAAATTAGGGAAATAAATGTGGGTAAAAAGATAATCTGCCTTTGATTTTGCTGAAGTTGGTATATGTTTGAGACAGATGCAATTTATTTACACTGATACATTGAATCATGTTTCATTATATTTTATACAGATATTTGAGTGTTTTAATTTTTTGTTTATACAGTTAAGTCCTATAAGACAAGGGATGTTTTACACCATTGGTATTACAATTAATGTCACTCTTAGGTAATGAGGTTAGAATTTAATATGTACATGAAAAAAGAAAATAAATATTTTAATGTGGGAATTCTAAAATTTCTGCTTTCGGATCCTCTACAAGATTTTCGACAAATCTATACTCTCTCATCAACAATCTTTAAAGAATATAGGCATTAGCTCTTCTTTAAGAATGAGAAATTGTTCTTTGTATCTTTTTACATTTGAATTTTTATTTTCATTCTATTTTCATGCAGAAATTTTGTTGTAATATACAGTATTACATTTGAATGTCTAAGACTTGTAACCCTGTCAAAATTCTATGTAATAAAAGTATGTATATAAATTGAAATTCAGTTTATTTATTATGTTAAGAACATGAGGCCCTAAGTGCTAAACAGTTTATCCTGGATTGAGCTAATTCAACTAAGGTTAATATGCAATTGAGACAAACCACATAAATATGCTAATATTTAAAAATTAAAAAATAAACATAATGAAATACAAAACTTTATTGCAACTGCATCACTTTCAGAGATGTAAGAGGCTTCTTTTTAATTTTTCAGGTATGTATAGATTAACATTATTCTTGCTTTTAACCTTAAAAGTAATTGCTTAGGAAATAAGTTCATGTTGAAAAGTAGATTCAGCTAAAAGCAGACTCAATTTTAATGATGTCACTTCATACTTTACTTCTAAGTGAGAAAAATGAAAATAAAGTCTTGGTATTATCTGTCATAAAAATATTTTTAATTATTGATCAGCTCAGAACTCTTTTAGATTCTCCTTTAAATTTGTTGAAAGTAAGAAAATAGAAATTTTCTGATTTGCCAAAGAAATCTGTTCCCATTAATTAAATTCATTTACTTCCTTAACAGCAACATCACTCTTTTAAATTGTACTTTTCGAACCCCAGACATTTTCTAGCCCTAAGCAATGATAATATTTGTACCAGGCGGGAGACATATAATTTTTTAAAGCAGTGTAAGAATAATTATGAGTGGGTTATACTTAGGAAGTTAGTTCAGTTTTAGCCAAAATTGCATACAGAATTTGGGAATCTCACTTATTTCCTTGGAAATTCATTGCATATGCTAAGCTAATTCTACCCCACTGTAAATGCCACTGTTTTTAGAGCACATTTGGTCAGACAGTGCAATTTGTGGTGAAAGTCTACTTGAAACTGCAGCTGTGGAGATACATCCTTGTAAGATATTCTTCAGAGAGATGATCATGTCATTTGATATGGTGGGAAGTTAACAGATATTCATAATATTAAGGAACATAATTTATTTTATTTTAATTTTTTATATTCTGGAACCTAGATAAAGCCTAACACTTTATAGTTTCTTAATATATTTTGGTTGAAAGAATAATATGGAATGTCACATTGCTAATTTTGCCTGTCAACTTTAGGTCAATAGTAACATTTTTGGATTGGGAAGGTGTGATGCAATACCCTGGATAGGATGTCCACAAGAGTAGCTGGACTAACCTCCTACCTAGTATTGTTGGCAGGTTAAGGGGACAGTGCTTCCTAATGTCAATGGGAGGCACACAATATCTGGAATTTCCATTCAGATGAAGTCTACTGAATACCTTAGGGCAGTTCTCTGAAACTGAAGTAGTCCCTGAAAGGGCTGACACTTAAAGTTTGTTAATAGCACTCCCATCAGCTGGTCAACCAGCCTTTTCATGAAAGGTTTCATGTGTGCCCCTGTGAAGAGACCACCAAACAGGCTTTGTGTGAGCAGCATGGCTGTTTATTTCACCTGGGTGCAGGCGGGCTGAGTCCGAAAAGAGAGTCAGCAGAGGGAGATAGGGGTGGGGCCATTTTATAGGATTTGGGTAGGTAAAGGAAAATTACAGTCAAAGGGGGGTTGTTCTCTGGCAGGCAGAGTGGGGGTCACAAGGTGCTCAGTAGGGGAGCTTTGGAGCCAGGATGAGCCAGGAGAAGGAATTTCACAAGACAATGTCATCAGTTAAGGCAGGAACAGGCCATTTTCACTTCTTTTGTGGTGGAATGTCATCAGTTAAGGCAGGAACCAGCCATCTGGATGTGCACCTGCAGGTCACAGGGGATATGATGGCTTAGCTTGGGCTCAGAGGCCTGACATTCCTGTCTTCTTATATTAATAAGAAAAATAAAATGAAATAGTGGTAGTGTTGGGACAGTGAAAATTTTGGGGGGTGGTATGGAGAGATAATGGGGAATGTTTCTCAGGGCTGCTTCGAGCGGGATTAGGGGCGGCGTGGGAACCTAGAGTGGGAGAGATTAAGCTGAAGGAAGATTTTGTGGTAAGGGGCGATATTGTGGGGTTGTTAGAAGAAACATTTGTCATTTAGAATTATTGGTGATGGCCTGGATATGGTTTTGTATGAATTGAAAAACTAAATGGAATAAGAGAAGGAGAAAAACAGGTATAAAAGGTCTAAGAATTGGAAGGACCTAGGACATCTAATTAGAGAGTGCCTGAGGAGATTCAGCATAGTCCTGCCAGCAAAGATTATTTATTTACTTCAAGAGTTAAGAGTGGCAGTTTGGGGGTAGCACCAGGAGATATCAGCTGTGATGGCTTGGAGAAACAGTGTAAACTGGCAGTGTAAACAAGAGCAGGGCATGTATGAGTAATTCAGAACTGTGAATAGGAGTATGACTAAACAGAAAACAGTAGGGATGACAAGTTTTTTAGGGGCATAGTCTAAGTTGGTCTGGTGTCTGGAATGAGACTGGGGCCTAATAAAAAGGAGCATCTCTACAGGAGCTCAAATGGGCTGTACCTTGTAGCATTCCCAGGACAGGCCTGAATTCTGAGAAGCGAGAGTGGTAAAAGTATTGTCCAGTCCTTTTTAAGTTGGTGGCTGAGCTTGGTGAGGTGTGTTTTTAAAAGACTTTTAGTCCATTCTACTTTTCCTGAAGATGGAGGACTGTAAGGTATATAAAGGTTTCCCTGAATACTAAGAGCCTGAAAAACTGCTTGGCTGATGTGACTAATAAAGGCTGGTCTGTTATCAGACTGTATAGAGGTGGGAAGGCTAAACTGAGGAATTACGTCTGACAGAAGGGAAGAAATGACTGCGGTGGCCTTCTCAGACCCTGTGGGAAAGGACTCTACCTATCCGGTGAAAGTGTCTACCTAGACTACGAGGTATTTTAGTTTTCTGACTCGGGGCATGTTGAGTAACGCTAATTTGCCAGTCCTGGGTGGGGGCAAATCCTCGAGCTTGATGTGTAGGGAGGGAAGGGGCCTGAATAATCCTTGAGGAGTAGTAGAATAGCAGATGGAACACTGAGAAGTTATTTCCTTGAGGATAGATTTCCACGATGGAAAGGAAATGATAAGTTCTAAGAGGCGGGCTAGTGGCTTGTACTATAGCATAGCCTGCCCTTGCTGGTGTGTGGCGATTAGGCCTGCTGGAACTGCCATCAATAAATCAAGCGTGATCAGGGTGAGGAACAGGAAAGAAGGAAATATGGGGAAATGGGGTGAATGTCAGGTGGATCAGAGAGATACAGTCATGGGGGTCAGGTGTGGTATCAGGAATAATGTGGGAGGCCAGATTGAGGTCTGGGCCAGGAACAGTGGTAATTGTGGGACTTAACAAAGAGTGAGTACAGCTGAAGGAGCCGGGGAGCACGAAGTGTATGCATCAGGCATGAGGAAGAAAATAGATTTTGGAAGTTATGAGAAATGTAGAGAGTGAGTTGAGCATAGTTTGTGATTTTTAGGGCCTCTAAAAGTATTAAAGCAGCAGCAGCTGCTGCACGCAGACATGAGGGCTAGGCTAAAACAGTAAGGTCAAATTGTTTGGACAGAAAGGCTGCACGGTGTGGTCCTGGCTCTTGTGTAAGAATTCTGACCACACTAACCATGCCTAGGAAGGAAAGGAGTTGTTGTTTTGTAAGGGATTGAGGTTTGGGAGAGTAATTGGACACGATCAGCAGGGAGAGCACGTGTGTTTTTATGAGAATTATGCTGAGATAGGTAACAGATGAGGATGAAATTTAGGCTTGACTGAAGTAATGGGAGTTGTCTGTGAAGCCTTGCAGCAGTACAGCCCAGGTAATTTGCTGAGCCTAATAGGTGTCAGGGTCAGTCCAAGTGAAAGCAAATAGAGGCTGGGACGAGGGGTGCAGGGGAATAGTGAAAAAAGCATATTTAAGATCAAGAAGGGAATAGTGAGTTGTGGAGGAAAGTATTGAGGACAAAAGAGTGTACGGGTTGGGCACTACAGGATGGACAGGCAAAACAATTTGGTTGACAAGGTGCATACCCTGAATGAATCTGTAAGTCTTGTCTGGTTTTTGGACAGGTAAAATGGGGGAATTGTAAGGAGAGTTTATAGGTTTTAGAAGCCTATGCTGTAGCAGGCGAGTGATAACAGGCTTTAATCCTTTCAAAGCATGCTGTGGGATGGGATATTGGCACTGAGCGGGGTAAGGGTGATTAGGTTTTAATGAGATGGTAAGGAGTGCATGATCGGTCGCCAAGGAGGGAGTAGAGGTATCTTATACTTGTGGTTTAAGGTGGGGGGAATACAAGAGGAGGACGCAAAGGAGGCTTTGGATTGGGAAGAAGGGTGGCAATGAGATGTAGCTGTAGTCCAGGAATAGTCAGGGACGCAGATAATTTAGTTAAAGTGTCTCAGCCTAATAAGGGAACTGGGCAGGTGAGGATAACTAAAAAGGAGTGCTTAAAAGAGTACTGTCTAAATTGGCACCAGAGTTGGGGAGTTTTAGAAGCCTGGCTGTCAATACCTACAGCAGTTACGGAGACAAAGGAAACAGGCCCTTGAAAAGAAGGTAACGTGGAGTGGGTAGCCTCCGTATTGATTAAAAGGGGACGGAGTTACCCTCCACTGTGAGTTACCGGAAGCTCGGCATCCGTGATGGTCTACGGGGCTTCCGGGGTGATCGGGCAGCGTCAGTCTTCAGCCGCTAAGCCAGGAAGATCTGGGAAGGAGTCAGACAGCCTTGGGCCAGAGTTCCAGGGGCTCTGGAAGTGGCTACCAGGTGAGTTGAACAGTCCGATTTTCAGTGGGGTTCTGCACAGATGGGACGCGGCTTAGGAAGAATCCTGGGCTGCGGGCATTCCTTGGCCCAGTGGCCAGATTTCTGGCATGTGTAGCAAGCTCCTGGGGGAGGAGGTTCTGGAGGAATGCCTGGCCGCTGTGGTTCAGGCGTTTGGAAGTTCTTTTGTGCTGGAGATGTGGCTGGGGTTTGTCTCACAGTGGAGGCAAGGAATTGCAACTTTTTTCTATTATTGTACACCTTGAAGGCAAGATTAATTAAATCCTGTTATGGGGTTTGAGGGCCGGAATTTAATTTTTGGGGTTTATTTAATGTCAGGATCAGATTGGGTAATAAAATGTATATTGAGAATAAGACGGCCTTTTGACCTTTTAGGGTTTAGTGCTGTAAAGCGTCTCAGGGTTGCTGTCGAATGAGCCATGAACTAGGCTGGGTTTTTTTTATATTTGATGAAAAAGAGCCTAAACGCTATCTGATTTGGGATAAAGAAAAAGGAGCATTAACCTTGACTGTGCCTTTAGCTCCAGCCACCTTTTTAAGAGTAAATTGCTGGGCAGGTGGGGGAGGGCTAGTCACCGAATGAAACTGTAAGCCGGACCCGGTGTGAGGAGGGGAGGTGATAAAAAGATTATAGGGTGGAGGCGCGGAGGCTGAGGAAGAATTGGGACCTAGCTCGGCCTGGCAAGGAACAGCCTGGGGAGGGGAGAGGTCAGATGGGTCTGTAGAAAAGGAGGGTTAGAAAGACTCAGCAACGCTTGGGGTTGGGACTGAGGGTACAGGCGGGAGGGAAAGGAGGGGGATTTGGGACAAGTTGCATTGGGCACACAGACTAGGAAGGGACTTGCCGCTAAGGGTGAAGGACCAAGGCGGGCGTCCCTGCGTGGTCTGACACCTCTGAAACGTGGGTGAATAATCAGAGATGTCCCTGCAATGATTAAACACCAAGGGAAGGCTGCCTTCCCAGTCCGTGACCGGCGCCAGAGTTTTGGGTCCACGGATAAAACGTGTCTCCTTTGTCTCTACCAGAAAATGAAAGGAATGGAAATTAAGAGAAGGGAGAGATTGAAGAGTGGAAGGGAGAAAGTGGTTGAGGGATAGTGAGAGAGGTTGGAGAAGAGAGTAAGAAGAGGCCGCTTCCCCGATTTAAAATTGGTGAGATGTTTCTTGCGCTGGTCGGTTTGAGAACCTGAGGTCATAGGTGGATCTTTCTCAGGGAGCAAAGAACAGGAGGACAGGGGATTGATCTCCCAAGGGAGGTCCCCGGATCCGAGTCACAGCACCAAATTTCATGCGCGTCCCTGTGAAGAGACCACCAAGCAGGCTTTGTGTGAGCGACATGGCTGTTTATTTCACCTGGGTGGAGGCGGGCTGAGTCCGAAAAGAGTCAGCAGAGGGAGATGGGGTGGGGCCGTTTTATAGGATTTGGGTAGGTAAAGGAAAATTACAGTCAAAGGGGGGTTGTTCTCTGGCAGACAGAGTGGGGGTCACAAGGTGCTCAGTAGGGGAGCTTTGGAGCCAGGATGAGCCAGGAGAAGGAATTTCACAAGACAATGTCATCAGTTAAGGCAGGAACAGGCCATTTTCACTTCTTCTGTGGTGGAATGTCATCAGTTAGGCAGGAACCGGCCATCTGGATGTGTACGTGCAGGTCACAGGGGATATGATGGCTTAGCTTGGGCTCAGAGGCCTGGCAAAAGGGAAACAGAATGGTTCTTTTCTGTACCATCCAAATCCATATAATGTCAGTGTGAGAGCATGCAGTTTAGTAATATAACAAATTAATGGTAAATAAACGTATTTAATGTTTACTATGCCTCAGGTGCTATTCATAATATTTTGTAATTCTTAATTAACTTGGTTAACAAAACTATTTTTGGCTGAAATTTATAAATTAAGAAATCAAGGCAAAGAGAAGCTACACGACTTTCCTCACTATGTCTAAATAACAGCTATTTTGACTTCAAAGGCAAGGTTCTGAACTACTATGTTATTTGACCTGTCATAATCCTATGTAGGTTACATATTTCTAAGCTCACAATATATACAATTCACGTCATATAAAGAGATTCTATAAAATATCTGATCATTGATTGCTAAGAAGTTTGAAGTTTATATCTCATACAATTTTCTAATTACGAGCACAAAGAGGAGGGGTATCATAATGTTTAATGATCCTGAGCATGTCTCTATAAAGCAAGTCTTGTTATTATATTATTATAATACTTAATGCACCTACGAAAACACTGAGACCCAGAAAAAAAAGCAACTTGTTGGAAATGAAAAAGAAAAAAGATAAGTCAGATTTTATATTAATTATTCAAATGTCTTTGTTAAAATATACTTTTTTCCCCTTACAATTTCACAGGCAGAGAACCTAATTACCCCACCACAGTATTAGGAAAGACACTAACCCCTTTATTCAATATGATACGAAAGCCTATACCTTCTTTTTCTTCTTTTTGTGGTCTACTTTTTTTCCAGCTTTTTAAAGATATAATTGACAAACAAACATTGTATGTATTTATGATATGCAACAGGATGTTTCTTTTTATTTTTATTTTTTATTTTACTTTAAGTTCGGGGATACATGTGCAGAACGTGCAGGTTTGTTCCATAGGTATACATGTATCATGGTGATTTGTTGCACCTATCAACCTGTCATCTAGGTTTTAAGCCTCACATGCATTAGGTATATGTCCTAATGCTCTCCCTCCCCTTTTCCCCCAGCCCCCTAAGACCCCAGTGTGTGATGTTCCCCTCCTTGAGTCCATGTGTTCTCGCTACAACAGCCAGGATGTTTTGAAGGGCATAGAGCTTGTAAAATGATTCACCCATCAAGCTAATTAACTTATGTATGTATGTATGCATATATGTGTGTATTTATTTATTTGATGAGAATACCTAAGACTTGATCTCTTAACTGAATTTCAATTTATAATACATTATTATTAACTGTAGTCACAATGCTTCACGTTTGACCAACAGAATTTAATCACCTCATAACTGAAGGTTTGCACTCTTTGAACCGCTTCACTCCATTTCCCTATACTCCAAGCTCTGGCAACGCTGGCAGCCACTATTCCTCTTCCTGTTTAGATTCTGCATCAAAATGAGATCATGCAGTAATATCCTATGTCTGGTCTATTCCACTTACAATAGTCTCCTCTAGATACACCTATGTTGACACAAATGACAGGATTTCCTTCTTTTTAAGGCTGAATGATGTGTGTGTGTGTGCGTGTGTGTGTGTATCACATTTTCTTTATCCATGCATTCATCAATAGACACTTAGGTTGTTTCCCTATCTTGGTAATTATAACTATGCTGCAGTGAGCATGGGAGTGCAGCTATCTCTTTGAAATAATTATTTCATTTCCCTCGAGTAGTAGTGGGGTTGCTGGATCAAACAGTAGTTTTATTTTTACTTTTGTGAGGAAACACCATACAGTTTTTCAGAATGGCTGTAGCAATTTACAATCCCATCAATAATGTATAAGGATTCCCTATTTTTTCACATTCTCACCGTGACTTGTTATGTTTTGTCTTTTTGATAACAGACATTCTAATACGTGGGAGATGATACCTCATTGTGGTTTTGATTTGCGTTTCCGTGATGAATAGCAATGCTAAGAAGTCTCTTTTCATTTATTTATCTGTTGGTCATTTGTATGGCTTCTTTGGGAAAAGGTATATTCAAGTCCTTTGACAATTTTTTAATCTTTTTTTTTTATTGAGTTGTGAGAGTTCCTTATATGTTTTGGATTTTTGCCCCTGCCAGATATATGTTTTGCAAATATTTTCTCTCATTCCATAGGTTTCCTTTTTATTTTGCTGATCGTGTTCTTTGCTGTATAGTAACTTTGTAGTTTGATGTAGTCCCACTTGTTATTTTTACTTTTGTTGCCTGTGCTTTTAGCAACATATCAGAATAAATTATTGCCAATTTCAATATTGAAGTGTTTTTCCCCTATGTGTTTTTATAGAGTTTTTAGGTTTCAGGTCTTATATTTAAGCCTAATAATTTTAGGTTGATTTTTATGCATGATGTAAGATAAGAATCCAATTATATTCTTTTGCATGTGGATAATCAGTTTTCCAAAAAGCATTTATAAGAGATTGTTTTTCCCATCATATATTATTGATGCCTTTGTGAAGGTCAGTTGACTGCATATGCATAGATTTATTTCTCAGCTTTCTATCCTGTTCTATGGGTAGCATCTATGTGTCTCTTTTTAGGTCAGTATCATACTGTTTTGACAACTATAGGTTTTTAACATAATTTAAAATCAGGTACTATGAGACCCTTAGCTATGTTTTTCTTGCTCAAAATTGCTTTGCTATTCAGAATCTCTTATGATCCCATACAAATTTTAAGATTTTTTAATATTTTTTGTGAATAATGATATCAGAATTTTGATTGCATTGAATCTATAGATAACTTCGGGTAATAAGAACGTTTTTGAGGTATTAATTCTTTTTTTCTGTTATGCTACTGTGAATGAGATTTTTCTTATGTTTTTAAGATAGTTCGTTGTTAGTGTATAGAAATGCAATTGATTTTTGTATGTTGATTTTGTTTTCTGCAACTTTATTGACTTTATTTGCTCTAACAGTTTTTTGGTGGAATCTAGGGTTTTCTGCAGAGAAAATCATATCATCTGCAGATAGAGATGATTTTACTTCTTTCTTATTTGCATGCTAGACTATAACTTCTATATGAAGTTTGCGGCCACTTTAAACAGGAATATAGATACATTATTCTGAATAATAAAGACTAGAGTTTACCTCAGGAAAGTGGGCTGACTGAAACAAGCTTTCAAACCAAAAAAGGATGGCAGTGCCATTTTTCACAAACAAATCCAAAGACCAAATGACATGTCTGCACCCTAATTGACAGGTAGAGTATATGACTCTATAGTATAGCAGGAAAGGTGAATAGAGGTACATGAATAATGACAGGTAATCAAATTTCTACATCTGTATTTGGATGCACCTGTTTTGGATGATGTTAGTCTATTTTTTTTCTTATCAACATGAACTGATATGGAGGTATAAAATAAAATATATTTTTCAATCTTAGTACATAGGTTGAAGCCTGAAAATTTAAATTTTTGTTTGTTAACTATTTAAAAATAAATTCTGCCCAGTGAGCACATGTCTCCTTTTTATTACATTTGTCTTTCAGCTTTCCCAGTAGAAGAAATTCAAGAAAGGCAAATGAAAATAATAATGTTATGTCATCATCATTTCAAATCCATATACTCACCATTAAGTGGAATTTTCTAATACCATCTTCTGCTCAGAAAGCATAGTATGAGATAATATAATGCAAAAACAAAAGAATTATCATTTGTATGCAACTTCAGATGACTATAAGACTGGTACTTTATATAGTAGACATTTTTATACATTATCAACTTATTACTATTACCTGATAAATTACATGGGAGAAAACTAAACCTCAGAATACCAAAGCGAAAAACACCTGATTTTACATAGCTATTAACTGGTAAAGCCAAAATTAGAATACAAGCTTTTGTAATGCAAATATCTATGTATATCACAGGCTCCTAAAGTATCTTTCCTTGTTGTAAGCAGAATCTGTATTTTTTTTTTTTTTTTTTTTTTTTTTACTATCTAAAGGAAGAGTAATTCAGGGTATGTTCATATTAAGCATTTTATTATGTATAAAATAAACCGAAAACATTGCTATGAGTTGTTATATAAAGAAGAGGAACAAAGAGGGAAAAATTTCAGTGTCTCCCGTAGTTTAAGATGGGTGAGTGGGCGTAAGTACAGTCTCTGTGTTCATGCAGTATCTTATTTCTTACCTCCTACATGACAAAAATAAGTTAATTTTATTATGTGAAACATTTTGATGGACTTTTTTTTTCTCACCACATTTTAATCTTCAAGGTAGAAAACAATCTCAAATATGAAACTCAGAAAGTTACCTGAGATAGAAGCCAAAGCTCCATTTCAGCCTCTGCCCTCAGAGGTTTACAGTTTTAGTTTAGACATTAAAAGCTCAGTTACACACCAGGGGATGCTTGCAACATTATTATTCTGGCTGCGACAAAGTGTGTAACCATCCTGCCTGCAGCCTATTTGCTTCTAAAAAAAACCCAGCTGGTATCATTTGTGATTAGCAAAAGACAAAATCGGAGCTTCAATTATGTAAACCAAAGCCTTCCTTTCATTCTTAATTTAAAAAAATGAAAACGATTTTATTATATATTAAAAACTGGGACTCTGTTAACTATCAGAGAAAAGTGGAAAGTGTGTCAACTCTGGATTGTTTTATACGTCTTTCAGCTTCAGAATTTTTGAGTAAGTAACTTGCTGTATCTGCCAAGGGTATTAGGTGGCAGCAAAGTAACTTTCCTTTTGATACTTAAATCACTTTAAAAACAGTGACAATCGTAATTTACTGTTGGCAACAAAATAAACTGAGTTGAACCATTAGAATGTGCTGTGTGCCCTGCATTGCTTCATTTATGGGTTACAGACAGTGGTGAGGTCTGCAGTGAAAGCAGAAGGACACTTAAACCACTAATTTTCTTTAACTTTTATTTTAGGTTCAGGGCTACACGTGCTAGTTTGTTATATAACTAAACTTGTGTCATGGGGGATTGGTACACAGATTATTTTGTCACCCAGGTACTAAGCAAAATACCCAATAGTTATTTTTTTCTGATCTTCTCCTTCCTCCCTCCACCTCTCAAGTGCACAATACCCTCTATCCTCAAGTAAGTCACAGTGTCTGTTGTCCCCCCTTTGTGTCTATGTGTTCTCATTATTTAGCCCCAACTTAAAAGTGAGAACATGTGTGTTTGTTTTTCTGTTCTCGTGTTAGTTTGCAAAGGATAATGGCCTCCACCTCCGTCCGTGTTGCTGCAAAGGACGTGATCTCATTTTGTTTTATGATTGCGTAGTATTCTGTGGTGTATATGTACCACATTTTCTGTATCCAATCTACCACTGATGGGCATTTAGGTTGATTCTATGTCTTTGCTATTTTGTATAGTGCTGCAATGAACATATGTGTGCATGTGTATTTATGGTAGAATGATTTGTTTTCCTTTGTGTATACACCCAGTAATGGGACTGCTGGTTGAATGGTAATTCTGTTTTTAGTTTTTTGAGGAATGGACACATTGCTTTCCACAATGATTGAACTAATGTACACTCTCACCAGCAGTGTATAAGGGCTCACTTTTCTCCGCAACTTCGTCAGAATGTTATTTTTTGAATTTTTAATAATAGCCATTCTGACTGGTATGAGATGTAAACCACATATTTTTTAACTTATAGCCTATTCACAAGAGTTTGATTCAAAGTCAGATTTAGCTGTCACTTACAAATAAATGTATATATAAAATTATGATTTTACTGCTTCTACCAAGTAATATTTTCTCAATGATCCAGCCTAAGTTAAACTGAGAAAGAATTTGTCATAGACATTTTTAAAATAAAATAAAATTAAATTAAAATTAAATAAAATATTTGGTCTATAATGTTTTGTTCTTTGCTAGGTGGATTTCGTAAGTGCTAATTTCTTAATATTTTAGTTTGTTTTGCATTACTTATTTACTCAGGGCTTTCTCTTTCTCCCTCTCATTTAAGTTTGCATTCTATGAAATGTTCAGATCTTCAATGTAACATTCAATCAGTTTTGATAAATGCATATTAGGACACTGATTCTTTTGATTACATCAGAATATTCTCTCATGCCGTACTCCGAACCAAAAGCAACAATTGACTTGATTTCTATTAACACTGATTAGTTTTGCATAACCTTGAATTTCATATTAATGAGATCATACAGCATATCTTTTGTCTAGCTTCTTTCATTCAGCATAATATTATTGAGATTCATCCGTGTTATTGTATGTATCAATAGCTCGTTACTTTCTTATTACTGGGTAGCATACAGCACAGTGTTTATTCTCCTGTTGAAGAATATTGGGATTCTGTCCAGATACTTTATATAATGAATAAAACTGTTATGACTATTCTTTTCAAGAATTTTGAGGTCACATATTTTCATTTACTTTAAATAAATAGCTACAAGCGGAACTGCTGGATCATAGGGTGGTATGTATAAGTAAATAAAATGTCAAGCAGTTTTCCAAAGAGACTGCACTATGTTTGTATTTCTCTTAACAACATATAAAGTTTTGGTTGCTCCATATCCTCTCCACCTTTCAGCGTTTTTGTTCATTCTTTTTTCATTTAGTTGTATCTTATGATAGATTTAACTTTCATTTTCCAGATGACTAATGATGTAGGTAATTTTTATGGGCTTATTGGACATTTTCATATCTTCTTTCTGATGTGATGTTTCAAATAGTTTGCCCATTCTTCCATTGGGTTGTTTGTCTTCTTAGTATGAAACTGTAGGAGTTATTTTTATGAATACAGGTCTTTTGCCAGATATTCAGTTTCATGTGTTGAAGATTTTTTTCTAATCTGTATTAACGATGTTTTCTACTGCATCCTTTGATAAACTGAAAATATGACTGTATTATAACAGAGTCCAAAATATCAAATTATCTTTTGTTTTACAGTTCCTCCTTTTTCTGCTCTAAAAAATCTTGGCCTATCCCATAGTTGCAAAGACAGTCTAGGTTTTAACCCAGCATCTTAATAGACATTATTTTAACTATCAGTTTTTGATGTTAAATATAAATTATATGAGTCTGTATTTTAAATTTCAATAATAGATATTGTATTTTGATACAGATCATTTCTCGTTAACATATTAAGCAAAGAGTTAGAGGTCTGCTACATTATGACATACCCTTAAACTAGATAATATATAGTTGTTTTAAGGAATGAGTTTTTTAAAATTAGGTGATATTTCAGATGTATTGCAAAATTGAAGAAAGCAAATTGCAGTGGAATGTGTAAGGAAAATAACATGACAGATGCATATATATATATATATATAGACAAAAGTAACAATTTTTGCAAAATAAAATTAACAATGACTACTTGTGTGGCTAACAATTTTGGATATAGTGGGAAAAGACTTTTGTTTTTCATGTGCACCTTCCTTTATAATTTTTTTTCTATACTTGTAAATATATTATTTAAAGAAACAGCCAAAAAGTGTTATTAGGGCATAGTCATTTCTATGTATGTGTATGTAGGGTTATGTGTGTGGGAGAGAGAGGGAGAGAGGATCTAAACAGAAATTAAAAGCTATAAAGGCAAGCATATCTATGGTATTTGAAATCAAAACAAAATAAACAACAAAAATAAACAAAGATTTCCATCTTCTTCTAACAAAACAAAAACAAAGATTACCATATTTTTTTGTTTTGGACCAATCAGAACAGAAATAGCATGATTCTGTTCTTTGCTATTTAACCAACCAATACAGAGTTTGAATCATTTGCACTGCAAACATTTGTGTAAGAATGATCTCTTTATACTGTTACAAATTCTAGGGAGAATAAAGGGACACAAAAGGTGAGTTGGTAGCTACAGAATACATTCTTTATCCTAGGATACATTACTGAACCATAGCACAGCTTATAACGCCTTGAAAAATATTTCTAATATAACAATTCTATGTGACTCATAATATGGCATTGATGCTGCCATACAAATAATACTACCTCTAGTTTCTAACCATATTTGCCAATTTATACTGCTCATCATGTCAATAGATAAATATAAATTAAAATTTTGTTAACTTTGTTCATAAACTAGTAAAAGTTGAAGTAAAAAATAGTCTTTTTTGATGTTAGACAATTATAAATGGTTTCATTACCTTTGCTAGTAAGGAGTTTCTTATTCTCATGAAGTCACAGAACACATTTCAATTTGTCCTTTTTTCCCTGATCTCAGAATGCCAGCATAAATATCAATGTGGCATAGAATTAAGGTTTCCATTCACAATAAACAGTATCAAATAGTCTCTCCTATTTTGTTTGCCTTTTAGACTGCTTTGCTTCAGGGAAAATTTGTTTGGAAAGTTGCATGTGGTACATGTGTTTAGAATCATTAATTTGTGGCTCAAGATACATTCTGCATACTTCTCTACCTTGCCTTCTGCCTAAGAAGCTGACCTGTATGAACTACATCAACAAGGGTTTCCATGGCCTTTCTCTTCTGTCTAGGTTAAAATAATGTTGATCCCCATCAGAAACTGAAAGAAGAGATACCAGATTGAGGTCAGAGTGCTGATTACCTCGACTCTCTCCCAATGTGTTTGTCGTGGGTTGGCTGTTACCTTCCATTCAATATGGATGACCCTATGTAATTTTCTTTTTCTCTAGTTCTAAAAACAACCCTTCTCCTTTCCTTTGGTCTTCATTAGTTGCATATTGAATTACCTCAACACTTACTAATGTAAAATAACCATTTACTAGGTTCACAGATCCTGTGAGCCATTGATCCAGACATAGCAGAGTAGGTTTAGGTTGTCTCTGGTTCATGATGTCTAAGGCCTCTGATGAAATATTTTAAAACTCAGGAATAGTAAATCACCAGGGTCTGGAATTATCTGAAAGCTTTTTTACTCTGATGTTTGATGCTGGCTCCCAGCTGGAACTTTAACTTTACACAAGAACACCTTCATGAAGCCCTCCAAATAGCCTGAGCTTTCTCACATCATAGTTCTTGGATTCAAATGTGAGTGCCCTGACTGAAAGACAGAGACAGACAGACAGACAGACACACACAGAGAGAGACAGAAACAAATAGAGATAGAGATTAGACAGAAGCCCTAGTGCCTTTTATAATCTAGCCTCAGAAGTCTTGAAGCATCACCTACTCCATTTTGTTTTCTTTTTTAAATTTTATTATTATTATTACTTTATTATACTTTAAGTTCTAGGGTACATGTGCACAACGTGCAGGTTTGTTACATATGTATACATGTGCCATGTTGGTGTGCTGCACCCATTAACTCGTCATTTACATTAGATATATCACCTAATGCTATCCCTCCCCACTCCCCCTACCCCACAAAAGGCCCCAGTGTGTGATGTTCCCCTTCCTGTGTCCAAGTGTTCTCATTGTTCAATTCCCTCCTATGAGTGAGAACATGCGGTGTTTGGTTTTTTGTCCCTGCGATAGTTTGCTGAGAATGATGGCTTCCAGCTTCATCCATGTCCCTGCAAAGGACATGAACTCATCCTTTATTATGGCTGCATAGTATTCCATGGTGTATATGTGCCAGATTTTCTTTTTTTTTCAGTTTTATTTTATTTTATTATTATTATTATTATTATTATTATTATACTTTAAGTTTTAGGGTACATGTGCACAATGTGCAGGTTTGTTACATATGTATCCATGTGCCATGTTGTTGTGCTGCACCCATTAACTCGTCATTTAGCATTAGGTATATCTTCTAATGCTGTCCCTCCCCGCTACCCCCACCCCACAACAGTTCCCGGAGTGTGATGTTCCCCTTCCTGTGTCCATGTGTTCTCATTGTTCAATTCCCACCTATGAGTGAGAACATGAGGTGTTTGGTTTTTTGTCCTTGTGATAATTTACTGAGAATGATGGTTCCCAGCTTCATCCATGTCCCTACAAAGGACATGAACTCATCATTTTTTATGGCTGCATAGTATTCCATGGTGTCTATGTGCCACATTTTCTTAATCCAGTCTATCATTGTTGGACATTTGGGTTGGTTCCAAGTCTTTGCTATTGTGAATAGTGCCGCAGTAAACATACGTGTGCATGTCTCTTTATAGCAGCATGATTTATAGTCCTTTGGGTATATATCCAGTAATGGGATGGCTGGGTCAAATGGTATTTCTAGTTCTAGATCCCTGAGGAATCGCCACACTGACTTCCACAATGGTTGAACTAGTTTACAGTCCCACCAACAGTGTAAAAGTGTTCTTATTTCTCCACATCCTCTCCAGCACCTGTTGTTTCCTGACTTTTGAATGATGGCCATTCTAACTGGTGTGAGATGGTATCTCATTGTGGTTTTGATTTGCATTTCTCTGATGGCCAGTGATGATGAGCATTTTTTCATGTGTTTTTTGGCTGCATAAATGTCTTCTTTTGAGAAGTGTGTGTTCATGTCCTTCACCCACTTTTTGATGGGGTTGTTTGTTTTTTTCTTGTAAATTTGTTTGAGTTCATTGTAGATTCTGGATATTAGCCATTTGTCAGATGAATAGGTTGTGAAAATTTTCTCCCATTCTGTAGGTTGCCTGTTCACCCTCATGGTAGTTTCTTTTGCTGTGCAGAAACTCTTTAGTTTAATTAGATCCCCTTTGTCAATTTTGGCGACTTCAAACTATACTACAAGGCTGCAGTAACCAAAACAGCATGGTACTGGTACCAAAACAGAGACATAGATCAATGGAACAGAACAGAGCCCTCAGAAATAATGCCACATATCTACAACTATCTGATCTTTGACAAACCTGACAAAATCAAGAAATGGGGAAAGGATTCCCTACTTAATAAATGGTGCTGGGAAAACTGGCTAGCCATATGTAGAAAGCTGAAACTGGATCCCTTCCTTACACCTTATACAAAAATTAATTCAAGATGGATTAAAGACTTAAATGTTAGACCTAAAACCATAAAAACCCTAGAAGAAAGCCTAGGCAATACCATTCAGGACATAGGCATGGGCAAGGACTTCATGTCTAAAACATCCATTTTGTTTTTTGAAGCCAAGTCCTGGCCAGTTTTAAGAGAGAAAATAGATTCTTTTACCTGGGGAGTGAGGAGATGCTAGAAGTGTGTATTAGTCTCTTCTCACAGTGTTACAAAGAACTAACTGAGACTGGGTAATTTATGAAGAAATGAGACTTAATTGACTCACAGATCCAGTTCTGCAGGCTGTAGAGGAAGCATGGCTGAGAGGCCTCAGAAGACTTGCAATCATGGCAGAAGGTGGAAAAGGAAGCAAACACATCTTCACATGGTAGCAGGAGAGACAGAGTGAAGGAGGAGGTGCTGTATACTTTCTTCTTAACAAGCAGATCTTATGAGAATTCCATCACAAGAAAGCACTAGGAGGATGGTGTTAAACCAATAGAAACTGCCCCCATGATCCAACACCCCCAACCAGGCCCCTCCTCCAACACATGGGGATTGTAATTTGAGGTGAGATTTGGGTGGGAACACAGAGCCAAACCATATGAAAGTATTTCAGGACCTCCAGATATTGCTATGGATTTTTTTGGAAAAATCCTTTTCACCACAGGCTTAAGAATAGTGAGTGTTTGCCTGCTACTAGTCCAAGGTTTCTATAGTACCCTTTGTGATTTATTTTTGTGATACTCATTGAATCATGCTGATTCAGAGTGTATTTTGTCCCTCGTTGGAACCCTGTATAATAAATACACTATTCAAATGCTATTTGAAAGAAAAAAAGAACTATTTTCAGCATATTGAAATAATCATTCATAATGTACATGTAATCATCTTTGTTATTAATTTAAGTTGATTTTTGTTACTCGGAAATTATATAGAAAGCAAATACAATCCAAATAACACATATTTGCCATTTAATCCATGAAATTCCTAAGGAAAACTTTGAAGAGACCTGCTGCAACCAGTGTTTTTCAATATTGTTTTCAAACTTCTGGCTTTTGCAATAGGAGAAGAGAAAACATTGAAGTAAAACTATTACAAAATACTGGAAAAAGTTATATGCATTTTTAGATGGTATATTCAAACATATCTAAAGCATAATAAAAAATCTAAAATCTCTGCAAAAATTAAATATAGAATATAGTAAGATCCAGCAATCCCACTACTGGGTGTATATCTAAAGGACATGTTTAATATGTAGATGAAATATTAGCACTCCTATGTTTATTGCAACATTACTCACAATAGCCAAGATATGGTATCACACTAAGTGTCCATCAATGAAAGATTAGATTGATAAAACGAAAATAAAAAAATTAACATATACACAATGGAATGTCATTCTGCCCTTAAAAAGAGGGACAATTTGTCATGTGCAACGACATAAATGAACCTGGAGGATATTATGTTAAGTGAAATAAGCCAAGCACAGAAAGCCAAAGACCCTGTGATCTCACTTATATATGTGTAACTTAAAGAAGTGTAACTCATAGAAACAGTAAATTGGTGGTTAGCAGGGGCTGGGATCAGGTTGATGAGGGAAGGTAATATGGGAAATGTTGGTCAAAGGGCATACAATTTCAGTTAGACAGAAGAAATAAGTTCAAGAGATCTCTTGTACATGATGGTGACTAAAGTTAAGTGTTCACAAAAAACATGGTTAAGTATGTGAAGTAATGCATATATTAAATAGCTTGATTCAGCCATTCACAATGTGTATATGTATTTCAAAACATCCTGTTACGAATCAATATTTATAATTTGAATTTGTCAGTTAATACAACTTTAACAAATAAAAATTAAAGAAAATACTGTTGTAAGGTGTCTATTTTTACAACAGCCGTTTGTAATTACATTTTAGTAGTTACTAAGTACCACTTTTATGGTAGTTTGATAGCAGCATTTATCAGGATCAATGGTTTTCTCATTTGTACATCATTTACAATTTGCCTTTGTAGGTTCTCCCAACAAGAGGACCTGCAATAGTCTGCACTATTTTCTCACTTCTTAAATCTATTCTGGCTGTGTGACTTACTTTCAACAAATGAGCATGGTAAGATTAGCATTAGACAGTTTAAATTCTAAACATTGAAAAGTCTCTGGTGGTTTCATTTTTTCTCTTTGAACTCAGCCTCCTTTATAGGAAAAAAAATAAAAAACTTAGTCTAGCCTATAAAAGGGTGAGAAACTGCACCCCAGCTCACTGCTAGCCAATGTCCAGAAGCAGATCAAAGAACTAGCTGCTAATGATAGATGTAGACAGAAGTAAGGAAGATCTGTGGACACTAGAAGGACCAGTTTTCCTCATTCTGAATTATTGGCTTATGATTCAGGAGGTGATAAAAGGTTAGTTCTTTTTCATCCGTTGAATTTGGAGGTATTTTGTTAATCAGCAATCAGGTAACTGAGGCAACACTTGTAAATGTTTCAGAAATGTATAATATTTAGCAATATATTTAACATGAAATAAACTGTATGCAACCATCTGTCCACATATATAAATATCACCAAATATGTTTCCTATTATTTATATATATATATGCACATGTGGACAATAATGCCCATACCTATTCTGGGAGTGTTTACATTGTCAAAGATCTTGAAACTACTTGAATTTATATCTCATAGGCTGTAGTTGAAGAGTTACCAATACATGGATAACATAAAATTATCTGACACTATTTAAATTAAATATTCATTCATAATTGAACTATGACTAAATCACCTATGTCTGTGTCTACTTTTGTAAAGTGAAGAAAGATTTGAAATACAGAAAGTTGATCTTTATTCTATTAAAAAATCATAATGATAATTTGTAGGATGTAGTACTAATTTTTCAAAATACTTGCTTTCACTAGCTAAACTACTTATGTCCAATTAAAATTAATAATATGTAAAGTTAATAGCTAGAATGTTAAGCTCATGAAAATGAAAACTAAAATATAGAGCCTAATGAGGCAAAACCCAAATAAACCAATAGAAAATATTTTGCAATATTATAAATAGCTCAAGAATATCCACTTATCATAGTCTGGTGTGTTAATTCCTCATAAAGCTTGAGACTAACTTTTCTCTAGAGCTGTCAAATAAGAAGGCTGAATAATCAGGTAGTAAAGTGAACGACTCTAGACCCTGTCTGTCTCTGTGTGTTCTAATACTGACTCCCCTTGCTAATTAGCTCTATTTCAGAAATAAAACTTTGAACATAGCATTCCTGATTCTTCTGAGCAAGCACAAAGATTGCAAAGGAACAAAAAGAAAGTGGAGAAGAATCTAAGCTTTAAAAGAAATTTTCAATATGTCTAAAGATGAATGGAGAAGCATTTGTAAATTTAGGATCACAATGCTTGAGAAATTGGGATTGAAATTAAGTTTTCATGTGACAAAAGTTTAACATTGATAGAATTATTTCTTTGATTTTGTTATATTTTCTAATTTTCAAGTGCTGTTAAGATTAATCTTTAGTAAATAATACTTATTCAGCATATGACCTGAAACTTTATCTTAGCCTTTTAAGTTGGAACATATATAGGAAAGCAAGAATGGAAGTGTTGAGAAGTTATTAATTTGGTATTAGAAGACTCATGTGCATAAAAAGAAATGTTTAGGTATATAAAGAGAGAAATGTCTCTTCAACAGGAATACCCTAAGCTACTGAATAAGTGGTACTGGAGGCTTAATAATATTTTGCTGCCTTGCTTAACAGGAAGGAGATAAAAAATTGAAATTTGATCAGTGTAATTCTTCTGCTCCTTCTACTGAGACTGTGTGCGGAAGTGCTGAGGACATCCAAGGACAGCTATGATTGCTTCAGTGGAGCAAAGCTCCCTATCCTAGCCCCCGTCAGAGAAATCTTTTATTGAAGAATGGCCCACTAATTAGAAATCATTATTCCTGTTCATGCACCGTTAGGGAGGAAGAATGACAGTCTATTCAAAGTGATACAAAGTTCAATGATTTCCTAAATTGCAACGAAACAACATGGAGTTTTACCAGTGAATTCTGGCTAATTTTTTTGCCCTCATCTCTGTCTTATAATAAGCTGGGACAAGCCATAGCCTGAGAAACTTTTTAAACTCAAGGTAAAATCGCACAAGTTAAAACATTCTTATTTTCCTAAGTTGAAGTGCTTCACTTAAAGTATAAGGGAATCCAAGTTATTTTTTTCCAATATAGTTTTTAAAACATCTTGATAAATATAAGTTTGTAAGTACCTATTTTTGCTTTTTAATATATTGTCAATGAAATTTTAATTGACAGTTTTCATAACCTAAGAATTCTAATGCTTATATTTTATATGGTTATTAAAATAACGAAGTCATACAAATATAACTGACATAACAAATACATTGATTTCAAGTCTTTTCAGATTAAGTTATCTGGTGTTTTTATAAATTATCTTTTCTGGACGGGCGCAGTGGTGCACGCCTGACATCCCCGTACTTTGAGAGGCCAAGGAGGGTGGATCACAAGGTCAAGAGATCAAGACCATCCTGGCCAACATGGTGAAACCCCATCTCTACTAAAAATACAAAAATTAGCTGGGCGTGGTGGCAAGTGCCTGTAGTCCCAGCTACTTGGGAGGCTGAGACAAGAGAATCGCTTGAACCCCGGGGACAGAGATTGCAGTGAGCCAAGATCATGCCACTGCACTCCAGCCTGGCGACAGAGCGAGACTCTGTCTCAAAAAATAAATAAATAATAAATAAATAAGTAAATATCTTTTTTTAAAGCAAAATTACCTAGGATGACTCATGACTTGGTTATTAAATTATATGATAACAAATAACATAAACCTTTGATTTTTGAAATTTTTACAAGTTATAAAAATGTAGTAATAAAAATTTATATATGACATTTTTATGTCTACAGAATAATTTTGTTTAATAAACTCAAACTAGATAACCACAGACCAAGGAGATTATTTAATAATCATATTGAATCTTCTTTTTTTTTTTTTTTGAGACGGAGTCTCGCTCTGTCGCCCAGGCTGGAGTGCAGTGGCACGATCTTGGCTCACTGCAAGCTCCGCCTCCCAGGTTCACGCCATTCTCCTGCCTCAGCCTCTCCGAGTAGCTGGGACTACAGGCGCCCGCCACCACGCCCGGCTAATTTTTTTGTATTTTTAGTAGAGACGGGGTTTCACCGTGGTCTCGATCTCCTGACCTCGTGATCCACATGCCTCGGCCTCCCAAAGTGCTGGGATTACAAGCGTGAGCCACCGCACCCGGCCTGAATCTTCTTATAAATAAATTCTTTTAGTATTTATTCCAAGAAACACACACAAATGCCCTTATAAACTAACAGTTCTTCATTAATTACAAAGAGAAAAAGTGACTTAATAATGGCAAAAGCTGGTGGACATTAGGTTACATTCTACATACTAACTTGTGTTTGTTCTTCCAGAATTTCAATGACTTTAAAGACAAAGAAACTCCTCCAAATAAAGACAAAGAGATAAGACAACCAGACACAATGTGTGATCCTAGATCATAGGATCTGGAGCTCAACAAAATAGCTGTAAAGGACATTACAGAGATATATTTGTCAAAATTTTAATATTGTCTACATATCAGGCATTAATATTTTATTGCTCTAAAGTGGGCCTTATTTTAATAATTAATTTTACAATGATTATACAATATTTTTTTCTTTAGGAAATCACCCTGAACTTATTGAAGTTCTTAAGCATGTCTGCAGCTTATTTTCAAATGGCTTTGCAAATAATAACAAACATCAAAAATACACAAAATAAAAAGAAAAATGCATGGAAAAATAGGACAACTGTTAATATTTGACAAATCTTAACTTTCCTTTGTGTTTAAAATTATTTCCAAATAAAAAGTTTAAAAAGTAAAAAATATATAGATAAAATTGAACATATTGATCAATCAAAAACTGTAGGAAATTATTGTGGTGATATGTCATCCAGTAAAGAAACTATGTTCATTTCCTGATAAATAAAGTCTCAGCTTTGGTGTACTTTCCCTGAAAGCAAGGAGTTTAATAAATACCTTACTGTAATCTCATGAAGATACACCCTGTTTGAAGAACAATAAGGTGACACAGTATCTCCAGTTTTCTGACCACCAGAAGGGAACAAATGTAATTCTTCTTTACTCTTTATTTCACATTTTTTCCATCAAATATTGCCCTAAGTTCCTGCTGTCTTTTTCACTGGGCCATGAGCTCCTTCAATTGCAGGCACCAGAGATAATTTACCTTGTTCCCATCATTTAGTACAGGGTATGAAATAGAGTTGTTGCTCAGGAAATGTGAATAGCTTATGGGTGGCAGTAAAATACTCTAGAAAAGTTGTGGTTTTAGGGTGTAGCCTGAGATTCTACTGTTCTTAAAAACTACCAGGTGATGCCACTGCCATTTGCTCATGGCCACACATAGAGTGGCCAGTTCTAAGATGGTAGATGCATATAAATTAATAACAAATTGTAGCCAATTACCATCAGATTATAAAAAGTCCACAGTGTTGATTCCTTGTTTTCAGTAATCTTTTTTTTTTCAAATAAGAGTGGCATTCTTTTTTATTTCAGAGCAATACTGCAAAAATAAGATTTGATTTTCGTGCTGTGCCTCCTGTAAAATTATACAGTGGTCCACAGGAAACTGAATTAGTACATCAAATCACAGTATATAAATAAGAACACAGATAAAGTGACTAGATATCATCTAGAAATATGTCCTCTGAAGATGCAGGCACTGATAATCACGATCCAGGTCAGACAGTGTCAAAGGGCTCATCTGCGTTAACTACCTCTTTATCCCTAGTTCACAGGACCCAGGACATCACACAGGGTGGATGTGACAGGAGTAGTTACAGGAGGGCTGTAGCTTGGAACAGTTGCTTTAGTAATGCAATATCTTGGACGTTAATTTAATTAAATTCACAATATTTATACTCATAAGCCCATCGACAAAAATTCATTGATTATGCAAGTTGCCATTCTGCAGTTATCCTGCAAGTCAGCTTTGTGTTTACAGGAGTCTGTTGATTTCTAGTGGATGGTATTTTAGGAGCACACTGAGGAGTAAGGAAAAGATCCTAGTTCCTAACAATAGTGAGAGCAGTTTTCTCCCCAAATAAAAGCTTGTATGCAAATATTTTGGATGTTTACATCCTGAATACGGAGTATGTACATGAATTAATTTCATTTGTCTTCAACTTCTTGGATTCTGGATTCCCATGACCGTTTGGGTGCAATTTAGAACAAATGCTATAATTTCTTTAAAATGTAATATATGTGTGGTTTTTTGTTAATGTCCACTATTATTTTGCTTGATATATACATATCTACTTAATACACTTGTTTAGGGTTCATTTTAACCCAATCTAGTAAATTGTAAAAGAAGAAAAACATATTGACATCTAGCTTATGTCAATACATTGTTGAAAGTTAAAAGTTACTTTTAAATATTTTATATAAAATTTAATTGTTGAGACAATAAAGTGAGGAGAATTTCACCAGAATAAAATTATAATATTAAAATTCTATCTTTATGATTGTGTAATTATTTTAACATAAATCTATTTAGAACCTTAAGTTTTTATGATGTGCTTTATAATTATATTGGTAAGTATTGCAGTGGTTTGGGGGCTTCTTTGATGTTTTCAGACTTTATTTTCAAAGGATATTATATATGTCTGGTACAGCTTTAGCTGTATTTAACAGAAAATTCTTTAAGCATCAGATATCAAGAATTCATGCACTGATGATGGAAATCAGAAATTCCCTTATTCATTTTATTCAATTAGATAATATAGGAGTATTTCATAATTTATATCATTCTTTAGAATTTTATCACTTTTCAGTTTTGGTTTCATAATAAAGATAATTATTTTATCAGCTATTAGGAAAGCAAACTTAAGATAAGTATTTAGTAATGACCCATATTGATTTGAGTATGTGTTATGACATAATTCTATATCACAAAATTTTAAACTATACAATTAAAATATATAAAATAAAATTACATGAAAACACACAGTTCTCTACTGTGTTATTATTTAATAATACACTGGGTTTTGATAGTTAACAGAGATTATGAAAGCACATAAAGCGTATAATTTTACAATTCTTTTGACTATGCTGAGATAAAATTTCATCAAATATAGTTATTTCTACATTCTCTATAGGGAAATTAAAACAAAATTACTGAAAGACAAGGAATAAAATAGGTTTATCTAATTTCTCTCAGAAAGGCAAAGGATCTATTAAATATTCATTTTACAGTCATAATTAAAATCATATAATAGTGTGATACAGTGCATAAATACCTATTTCTCAGGTCTTGCATTTTTGTGGGATTTTGAGAGGTTGGTTCAGTAGTTTTAAAAATGTCTGTAAGTAGGGTAAATGTTCTTGCAGATTGATACACGAATTATGTTTCATTAGGTGGGTCAGGAGGAGAGGTGGCCAGATGATAGTTCTCTTTAGAAACCAGATGGAGCTAGTTAATTACTATCTGCTGTTGGTTTATCTAATCCTTGAGGATTCATGTAGAATCTCTCCTTTTTCCCAGAGAATACCTCTATTTATGCAGTTTCCTCCATTCCAGGTATCTGCAAATTACAGCATGCAGGCACAATTCAGCCCACTGCCTGTTTTTGCTTTTTAAAAAAGCTTTATAGGAACAGAATCATATTCATTTACTTACATCTTGTCTATGGCTACTTTCATATTATTTATTATGTGGCATTTTACAAAAAGTTTGTTCACCCTGTTCTAGTTTGTTAAGTCTAATGTCTCATTGCTGTCTACAATATTTTACTACTCTGTCTGGATAATGTTACATCATTCGATCTTTTTTTTCTTTTTTTTTAACTTTTATTTTAGGTTCAGGTGTACATGTGCAGGTTTGTTATATAGGTAAACTTGTATCATGGAGGTTTGTTGTACAGATTATTTTCTCACCCAGGTGCTAAGCCTAGTAACTATTTTTTCTGTTCCTCTCCTTCCTCCCACCTTCCATCCTCAAGTAGGCCCCAGTGTCTGTTGTTCCTTTCTTTCTGTCGATGAGTTCTCATAACTTAGCTCCTACTTATAAGTTAGAACATGCAGTGTTTGGTTTTCTGTTCCTGTGTTATTTTGCTAAGGATAATGGCCCCAACTCCATCCACGTTCCCAAATAAGACATTACCTCATTCTTTTTTATGGCTGCATAGTATTCCATGGCGTATATGTACCATATTTTCTTTATATGATCTGTCATTGATGGGCATTTAAGTTGATTCCATGTCTCTGCTGTTATGAATAGTACTGGAATAAGCATTTGTGTGTATGTCTTTAGGGTAGAATGATTTATTTTTCTTTGGGTATATACCTAGTAATGGGGTTGCGGGGTTAAATGGTAGTTCTGCTTTTAGCTGTTAAAGGAATTGCTACAATGCTTTCCACAGTTGTTGAACTAATTTATAATCCCACCAACAACATGTAAGTGTTCTCTTTTTTGTACAACTTCACCAACATCTGTTGTGTTTTTTACTTTTTAGTAATAACCATTCTGACTAGTGAGAGATGGTCTCTCATTGTGGTTTTAATTTGCATTTCTCTAATGTTCAGTGATATGGAACTTTCTCTCCCTAAGCAACACATTTGAAATCCATCTCACTTCCCACTTTATCCTCAAATCTAAACTTCCCTGTCACATCTATTTTTTTTGTGTATATATATATATATATATATATACACACACACACACACACACACATGCACATATGTATATATACACACACATATACACATACATATAAAACATTTGAACAGAAGATGCATTTTACACATGCTTATATTTGACATTTATTGTTCTGTTGTATGTATGTGTCAGTCTCAATACACTAGCTAAGTATGAGGGGAATTAATCTCTCTGAAGTTCATTTGTAAAAAGTTGATATAATTTAATAGAATGAAGATATAAAATTATTTAATAAACGTATGGTACTAATGTAAATAGTACTTTCTTTTCCTAACATTAATCTATGTGCCACATACATATCTGTTTCATCTCCTCACCAATTCATTTATATAACATTTCTCTATTGAACACTTGTTTTGTATTGGGTTCTGTATTACTAGACAGTGGGACTTTGACATTGCAGAAAATGTGCCTGTTCTAGAAAGAACTCACAGCCTGACAAGAGAGATAAGAAAGTGCATAGACAATTGTTATAAAGGGGTTAACATACCATACTGTTGATCCTTATAGGGGAATATGCTTAGCCCAAACTTTGAGGGTCTGAAAAGCAGCACGTACACTAAGACCTTAATCATCCATTAAACTTAGCAAGGGAAAAAAAAACAGTAGAGGAAATGGCATTTGTAGAGATCTGCAGGCAATAAAGACTGTGAAATAAATAAGAAAATTGCAAATAGTTTTATAGTTGGATCATACTATTTTAAAGAATGAGTGGTTAGATATTTGCCTGAAAACGTAAAATGGGATCACAGCAAATATTCCACTGATAAATTTAAAGCAGTTATCTAATTCATATTTATAGTTTAATTGCTCAGCAACTTCATAATCAGTCTATATTTACTATTATTAATGTCCCTTAGAAACTAGTTTTAAATAGGGTAATTGGAGCTCATTGGCAATTGAAATGAAAGATTCTGGATGTCACCTGAACATACCATACATTGGCTATGAAAAGGTACATTTTTAAAGTAAAAGCAAAACATTAAAGTAGGCTTTATGAGTCTTTCTCTCTTCCTCCCTGTTTTTCTCTCTTCTCTCTCTCTCTCTGTCACACACACACACACAGACACACACAGAGATGCACACATATTTAACAAGAATCATCACCAAGGTTCTGATCCTAGCCATTTCACTAGCTACTCAGTAAACCCCAGTAAATAACTAGACTTTATATCCTTTTTATAAAATTTACAAAAATAGTTTCTATCTTTAAAATTTTGTATCAGATAAGCTAGATCTCATTATGTTCCAGATACAAAATTATTTTTCTGTTTATTACTTATTTTAATTATTAAACATATTAATATATATTTATTAATGAGAATTAGCTACTATGCTCAGCTTATTATGGTTAATCACATATCTTTATTTTCAAGCAATTAATATAATAAACAAATCCTTGGAATATAAGAAATGAAGCTGAAAGTAGATTGTATTGAGGAATGATCGAATTTCATTTAATATTCATTACTTTTTGTATCAACTAATCATTTCTATCAAACCTATGCTGCAATATCATTCATGTTAGCAGAGGTAATTATACAGCTGACTTTGTTCCCAGAATCCATAAAAAAGGTTTCAGTTCTTTATTTCTAGTTGACAACATTTCTTTTCCTTTTTGCTCTTTCATTATTATTATTATTGTTATTATTTTGCTTTTCTTCTTTTACACTCTAGTAGGTTTGGCTAGTACATCCATCATGTCCAGCATCTACTTTGCCATATATTTCCCACTTCTTTTTGTGATCTGTGCAAATCGCTTAGGAAAGTCCTTTTGACAAAGACAAACTGCCTACATCTCTTACATGGAAAACTATTGCATTGTTTTATGCCATTGAGTGAAAAACGCTATCTATTCTCCTATGCATTGGAAGTATTATTTCTATCACATCATCCCATTCAAGTTTTTTATTGTCACACAGTGAGAGGCAATACAAACTTTCTCACAATTAAGGGACTCTGGAAAACCCATTTTTATGACTCTGGACGTCCCTATGCCTTTCAAGGATGTGACTCTTTAGATTCTTGGTTAAAAACTGTATGTTTGGAGGTAAATCTACACATCCTGATATCAATAATAAAAACAATAGCTCAGGCTGTTGATTATTAAGTTACGATACTGTTTTAGGCATTTTTCCTTTATCATTCTCTGTCTCTCTCTATTGAATTTCTACCAAGCCAACTCCAGGAGACTCACTGATTCTTGATTTATTTATTAATTTCACACCACTTTAGATCAATTTAGTGTAGTTTGTAGAATAGTTTAAGACAAAGTTGAGGAGAAAATAAAGAAGAAAAGTAAATCATTGTTTGCCACTTTTTAGGGGAAATTACAAATGCTTGAACTTTTTAATAATATGAAACATTCTACCATTAACAGACCGTGTAAAATCAACAGTTTTTATATTGTGTCTCTCATATTCTTCTCATAAAAATGTGACAGAGCTACATTAGAGTTTTTGTAAATACATAAACGCATAGCAAAATGCTTTACTTCAAGAAGTCTCGTTGAAGTTACATTTTTCCTTTTTTGTTAAGTGATTGAACAGTAACGGGGACATTTTATTTTACAAAACATGTCAACTGATATACATGTTATTTTTAAGTATTCTTGTAGTTTCATCACAAAAGAAGTTATAACCAGAAAAGGATAATAAATCTTCATAAGAATTATTTGAAATTGATATATGATTATGATAAAAATTAATCTCTGAAATAATTATTTTAATCACTTAGACTTTTAGTGGAAAATTATTACCTAATAGCTTAGTATTATCCATATGTTTGATATAAAAACACCAAGAATTAGAAGTTTTATTTAATAACATAAAAAACTATTATTCTGGTCCATTATGATAAAAGTAATTAAATTTCGCTTTCTACACAAGAGGATTCCTTGCTTACTTTTGCAAATTATTGTTTGTTTCTGCTAAAAATTATACTATATTACATCCAGTTTGAAAAAGGGGATATCTATTGCAACTCTCTGATCATTATAAGTAGTTTACTCTGTTTTTGGTCATGATGAAAATAATTTTTATACATTGAAACCCTTTAAATAATTTGTAATGAGAAAAGCAATACATCTTTAAGTGAATCTTTATTAAAATCTTGAATGTACCATTAGCACAACAGCAGTTTTAACACCAACAGTTCAGAGTTCAGAGGCTGTATAGAGTCCTATTATTTCTTCTACATCAAGTAAAACTCTAAGTAAACTCTGCCTGCCTGAATATTTGTGTGTGTGTGTGTGTGTGTGTGTGAGAGAGAGAGATTGTGTCGTACTCAGGTTAAAGGCGTAAGTGGAGAATTGGTTAGGTGCATTTCATTACAACAAAGTAGGGTAGGAGGCAGGACTCAACTCCAGAGGCAGGGCTTAGTCATTGGACCTAATTGAGGACTAGTTAAAACAAGGATAGAGCAGAAGCATCTTTCCATTTTGTATAAATCACTACCAAATCTCAGAGAGAATTGACAGAATATCCTGTTTTTTATTTTAGATCTTGGGTCTAACCAAGAATGCAGTCAGTGAGGGAAGCACAAACAATCCTTTAACATTTTAGATTGAGAAGTTTGCTCAGGAGGCAAAACCATTCTTTCTCTCCATTCAATTTGTTAGGACTTGGAGGTTAAAAAAAAAGAAAAAAGGAAAGAAAAATGTAGCAATAATGTGGAGAGTTGCCTCATGGCCACTAACCAGTCATTAAAATAAAAAAATAAATAAAAACACTTATGTTTAGAAAATATTTGTAACAATAAAGCAATTTTATAAATATAAGAAACATTAGGATATGTATATATTACAAATATTCTTCATGAGAATAGACATGTGTGCAGATATTATATTTACTACAACTTTAATTATAATTATACCAAAAGAAAAAAAAAACACAAAAATCCTGACAAAAGGAAAATAGTCAAATGCTTATTGCACATTCACGTACTATGTCTTAAAACCATATTAATTAGGTAAATTTAATAGAATAATAAAATGTTCAAAACAATACATATGATTGAACAATATGTTTCTGAATATTCCTTTGAGTTGCAGTGGAACTTATGTAGCTGAAGTCATACCCACCCACTCTTTGAGAGTAACAGTTAAATCCATATTAAATACAAACATCCATTTTAAAGAGAGTGTTTTTTCTGGGGTACCCAAAACTTCAGAGGCCACAGTCCCAGAGAGCAGGACATTGCAATGAGAGAGTCTGTATTTATGGCCACTTTTTTCCACTGGAGCATTTTCTCCTTCAAAATGCAGGAAATAAGGATAAACAGCACACTTCAGTGTAAACATGATGATATTATTTTGGGTTATGGAGACTAATATTATAATTATTATAATTCGAAGAATTTCGGCCAAGGGACAGAGAGATTGTCAGGACTAGTTTTCCCAGGGGTCCACAAGGCAGAAAGGGCAGAGGCAGTCATGAGCAATCTCTTTTCTTCTTCCACTGTTTTCATTTTGAAGTAAAATGCTTTCCCAGAAATTTTCCTCTATATAGCATTTCTTAGAATTGTGTCACATGTTCAGCCATAAATTCAGAAGAGTTTGGGTAATTGAACATGATGACAGTTGAGAGTAGCTGGCATTCACAAAGAATAGAGTTCCATCCCAATTCCTACTTCAACACAGAGATTTGTATACAAACACTATTTCCTGATGAGTTTTCTGTTTCTGCTATTTTTGCCATAAATAAATTATTTTATAGTATTTTTTACTGGGCATTTGTATCTTGGTGCTAAAACTTCCTTTTACAGTACATAAAATAATTGACTTACGATGGAAAAAATTCAGACACTGGATGTACATTGGTGAGGGAAATTGGGCTAGGGGAATAATTTAGGGAAATTCTTAATGCCCTTAAAAACAAGTCTCATAAACAGATGCCTAATTTGGTATATCCATAGTTTAAACTTTACTGGAGAAACTTTTCTCAATATTGATGAATTGAGGATTAGTAAGTAAGGCAGAGCAATATATAATGTCGATTTCCGAAATGTTAATGTTGTTCTAAATAGAACATTTTTTTCTTAAGCCATTACCACCCACTTGATTTCTTGGAATTCCTGACTCACTATGTATCATGCTGAATAAATGGCTCTTGTTCCCGGAGCTAACCATCTGACTACTTATTGGCATCAATCAGTTTTAAAAAGGAATACTTGAGAGTATTTATAAAAAGGTATTTCATCTATGGAACACATTAGTCAGATATTTCAAAAACACTGTTAAAGGAAAGTGTCTTGATAACCAATAGTAATAAAAGTGTCTCTCTTTTTCCAGTCATTTGTAAACATATCTCCAGGAGAAATTGTTCTATGCAGTATTTGTTAACAATTTCATTTGGCATTTGGGTATAGGTGTGTGTCGTTTAAACTTGACCAGAGTGATTAATTTAGAGTAGCACTCACTCGATAAAATAGAACTATTGTGAGTGCGTGTGTGTGTGAATGATTCAGATTACTGCTTATTGCGTTATCTGCCTATCACACAATAAGAGTACAATGATTATTTTTATAGTCTTAGAAGAATACACTCCCCACAGTTATGTTCAGAAAATTCAACTTTAATCCCCACACTAGTAAGATTAATAAAGAATAAAAGATGCCAGAATAGATAAGGCAGAGCCTAAGGGAAAGATCATCTGATGATAATTATATAGTTTCATAAATAACAGATAATTTGAAATTTTGGCATTTTGTAAATATCTGTTTAACTTGTAAAACTGTTAGCTTGTAAAGTTGTTTTGTGGGAGTCTAATGATTCATTTCCTTTCCTGAATTTGCTCTTTATAGTTTTTACACATTCAGAATAATAAGATTGGCTGGTTGCTGGGAAAAAAAAATGAGTAGAGAATTTTGTAATGAGGGCAGGTAACTAGAATTTATTGATTCTGTTAAAGTTGCAAATCTTGAAAGAGTATCTATACAATAAATATATTTAAACATATCTGCCTGTGATTACAAAATAGATCCCCATTTCCTACAAAATTACCAGAAAGTCTTATCATGTCTTTAGGTGTCAATCTTGAAATCATCTCAAAGAATGTCCTGGTTTTCTCACATTCGAATATGAATTGTATATTCACTTTATCTCTGCCAGTGGCCACCTCCCAGGAAAGTCAGTTCATCACAAACGCACCCTCTGAAACAAAATTTCATTACGAATTTTTAGATGGCCTGACATCCTGGTCTTTATTTCTTCTACCTCTTCTCTGAATGTTCTGCAAAATACATGTGAAGATCATGGGATCCCATATAGAAAAGGCTGGGCCATGTCATTGATTTTTCTGAATCTGACTCTTCACTTCTTACTTCCTAAAAGTAACCTTTGTGTCACCCTGGTGGCCAATATATGGACTATCTCCTAGTGATGCTCACCAATCTAAGCTAACATAGTTCTGTGATAATTCCCCTCGGTCTGGGGATTCTTTAATAAAAACATTTTTATTGTCACACGTTGCTGAGTAGTCTCATGAACATTAATTTTACTGATGCTCGCACATGCAAATGGGTAAGAGTTATTTTTAGCATCAGCCATTGGTTATGCAGAACCATGAGTCCCTCAAAACAATTTAAGCCCTAGGATTAAGGTCACCTGACTCATTCTTTCTTTTGATAGGTACATCATTTAATCTCAGAGGGTCCAGTTGTTTCTAGTCATCTAACTTCAAGTATGAAAATCCCAGTCTATGATATATGTAGATTATTTTGATTTTTAATAAAATTGCTGATATTTCTTAATCTTTCTGATGAAGAGAAACTCCCAATTTTGCTACCTCAGAATTGCTGTCATTTTCAATGTCCAATTTTAGTCTACCACCATATTAATTAACTATCCCTAATATAAATACATATTCTTGCAGATTTTCCTCAAATTATTTTTCTCTTTTCTTTCAGCAATAGCTTTTATCTGAAGTCCCAAATGTCTTATATGCTTCCAAGTATTGGACTAGGTGTGCCTGGCTGTCCCTAGCTGTGACCTACTTTTAGCTTCTTTCATCTATCCATTGGGCTTTTTTACAAATCTACTAAAAGGCTTCTGGTTAAATTGTCTCCTTGGATATTCTGCTTACATAACACACTAAAGTCGATTGTTCCTGTAATTGAGGTCTTCTTACTATGTGGCTTTTCAGCTCCACTGTAATCCCGTCTACTCTATTGGTGCTCTTAGACCTTCTATATCCCACTCTAGGATAGGCAGAAAAATTATGATCCCACTTGTACCCTGCCTTGACCATAAGATGCAAGGGTTTATTTTTCAGTTTATCTGTTTAGATACCTTGTACATAAAGAGCCTCAATAATTCACTTGAATTTCCCCCAAATTATGCCCTGGAAATGAGACACAAGCACTTTTGTATTGGTATGCACTACCCCCAAAAAACCATTTGGCTATTTTCCTTTCCCTTCCAACCTTATCTGATCAAGTTTAATATTCTAATGGGGAATAGAAAGTGGCATAGAAACAAGCAGACTTATCTCTAGCACATGAATTCTTAGTCTTTCCTTGCAGCTCTTGGAAAAAGAACACAGTCAGAAACCTGGCTCTTGGTATTTTATTTTTATTCTAAAGATTCTGATTAGGAGTTGAATTTATAGTTTGTTTTTATTGATATGTTAAACTATATACAATATTTAAGATAAAACTTCTATAATGATAGTAATACCCATATAACTTTTAAAAATCATAATTTATGCAAATTCTTCTAATGTATTTTTCACATTATAAAGTTAAATGTCTTCTTAATTACACAAAGTACAAAATACATATCCAGAATTCCATATTTACATCAATAAATTATTAAATAAATAAATAAATAAATTGAGCTTCAGACAAATCTGTGAGCAGAGTAATTCTGTTATATATGTAGCTATTCCACCCTTCGAGAGGATGGGTTATAATGTTCTACCTCCTAAATATAGGCTGCACATAGTGACTTCTCCTCAAAAAGAACAATGTGGAAAGGGAAAAAGTGCATCTTTTCAGTGGAGAAACCTGACAAATACTACCTTCACCAAGTTATCGAGGTTGACATCAATGATGATAAGACATGCTGGTATTATTTACCAATAATATGTGATAAAAAATAAATTTTACCACTGTGGTCTCCATCCCCCAAGAGAGAAAATACCTATAATAATGATAAGAAAAAATAAAACATAAACCCTAATTGAAGGACATCGTACACATTTTTAATCTTGGAATAGTGTTAACTCTAGTCCACATATATGGTAAACATATTAAATTTACAAAAATTAGAAAATGAATATTGTCTTCATTAGGTCAAACCAAACTTACACAGATAGAAGAACAGTAAGATAATTTGTTCCAAGTCACTTTTCTTTGGAACTTGGAGAAGTTACTCAGTTTGTCCCATGGAAACAATAAAATCATGGGTTCTACAATATTTGAAAAAAATATTTGAGAGAGTGAAAATCAAAGAACCACCAAAAGAGAAGAAAGAACAGTAAGAAGTAGTATCAAAAAATCTTTGGAGGTGAAATTATTTAAGAGGAAGAAACTCCCAAATAATATTTAAGACTAATAATGTATTCAATTTTGAACATTGCTGAGTGTCAGGATTTTCCTTCTTGTCCTCTCATAAATTATCAAATTGTCAAAGAAAATTAAAGAAAAAATAAAAAATGTACTCAAGGAAACTAAATCCATAATGTGGAATATGTATTGTGTTCACCAAAGCAACTCAGATCAGCAGAGTCTGTATAGAAAAACAATAAAGAGAATAAATGTAGGGAGTGGTGAGAGGGTCCAACTCTGATCAGATATCATAAAGTGCAAGAATAAAACAAAATTCATTAAGAATAGAGACTCACCATGAAGAAAAAAAGGATATATCTTGTTTGAAACACTAGATATGGGTCCTAAAGTGAACAGTGAACAACGCATATGCAATTAGGTTCAAGGAAGAAAATATGGTACAGTTATATAAACAATTTTACAGGTTAGCTGTACATGTGGAAAGCAATTTGTGTCAGTGGCAGAACAGATGGAGAAAGATTTTTAGTTTCTAGTGTCCTCTCCTCTTTCTACTGTCCCACAGGAAATTCTGGAAGTAGCTGGTGCAAGATAAAATAGTAATATATTCATGTAGTTCATACAAACAGACACACACATATTTTTGTTATAGAATTAATTCTAAAATTAAAATTAAAAGTTCATGTATACACTTATATGTAAGTATTATATGTGTGTGTGTATGTATATATGTGTGTATGTGTGTGTATATATGTCTATATAGACATATATACACACAGTCATATGCCATCAAGACAATATGTGTGTGTATATATATATATACACACACACACAGGCTATATATAGTATATGTATATATTAATATATACATATATACACACATATATACTGTATATATTAATATATACATATATACACACATATATACTGTATATATAAAATATTTATGTATATATAAGATATTTAAGTATATATATAATATTTGTTTCTGTATACACACACAGACACAGTCTTGATGGCATATGATGGCTTGAGTGTTTGAGTGATAAACAGAGTTAGAACCTGCAGGAAAAGGAAATATCAGCATTAACCTAGAGGTAAAATGAGAATCAGTGTTTCAGGTAGCATAATGAATTTTCAATTTTGGACCTGCAACATCTAGCAAATGTAGAAGAGTGCTAAATTAGACTAAGGGTGTTGGCACATGTGATACTCTGGCAGAAAAAAAAAGATTAATCTTTTTTTAGAAGACATCATCTTGATTTAGTGTACCTCATTTTTCATAGATCAACCTAATCTGAACTCCTCATCAAAGAGCATAAAAAGAGACTCTCAAAATAAGTTTGAGTCAGCTTATTACACAGAATTAGGGAAACTGCCAGGTGGCCAAGCTAAAAATGCAGCAGTAGAGGCCATACTAACAGAATTTAGATATAAATCGTTGCACACTATAAAGGAAATGAAGATTACATTTGAATCCAAGGAAGTATAATTTCAACTATTAATAGAATTAAAATTTAAAACATCCTCAGATGAATATATCAGAGTCACTACATTTTATTATATAAAATGCCCAGTTTTCAACTAAAAATTATTGGACATTCAAAGAAAGAAAAAGTCAGAAATCTGTGACCTATACTAAAAAAAAAAAATTAGGTAAACAATAGAAACTATCTTTAGAGTTTCTGGATTTTGGATTTAACTGACCAAATCTTTAAAGAAGTTATTAAATACATATTCAAAAACTAAGAAAAAAACATGTTGCTTTTTAAATAAACACAAAATATCTACAAAAAAGAAAATTATTAAGAATGTAAATTCTAGAGCTTAAACTTCCAATAACTAAAATAAAAACATGACTAGATGGGTTCCTCAGAATGCCAATGAGGCCCAAGTAAATAATTAATAAATATTAAGTTAGATTGATAGAAGCTATTCAATATGAAGAATAGATGAAAAGAAAATTGAGAAAAGTAGAGCCGCCTCAGATATTGTAGGAAAAATTTCAAGCAATGAAACATATTCCATTGAAATAACAGAGGAGAGGAGAAAAGAAAGAGACAGAAAGCGTGTTAAATACTGGAGTTTCAATGATGACGATAAGTAAATTCTGGATATCTAAGGTAGAACAATGTGAATATAATCAACAATACTGTATTATCTAATTCAGATTTTCTTAGAAGGTAGATATTAAATGTTCTGAGCACACACTATGTTAGGTGTTAGATATATTAGCCTAATTATGGTGATTATTTCACAATGTATAAGTCTGTTAAAACATTAAGTAGTACACCTAAAATACATAAATTTTTTTGTCAATTATACTTCAATAAAAATGAAAAAAAAAATGCTTTGTCAAATAAAATCCTAAACAAACAAGCAGACAAAATCAGCTTAAAAATTCCCAAAGAGGGGAGTGAAATTTCTTTTGATTCAGCCCCATACGGTCTTCCTGTAAAAATAATAAATAAAGCAAGGGAACACAACATAGTCAAGAAGGGTTAGAGTTTCAAGGAAATGAACTGGAAATGCTGAAAAGAAAGTTGAGAGCAAAATAAACAATGCTGTAACGTTGAAGAAACACTTGAGAAGGTCACATTCCAGAAACACAGACCCATTGAAACACCAGGATTCAATCATGAGTTAAGAGAATATTCCTTTCCTTCACAGCTTACCACCACATCAAGTCTCTAGTATGTTAACTGCTGATTAAAGAACTGCATGTCAGATTCTCCAAGGAGAAATAAGAAAGTCTAAAGCATAAGAGGAGGAAAAAAAAAAAAAAAAAAAAAAAACTGGGACACGAGGACAAAGTGAAGCCTTTGGCAACTGTAGCTACAACAAACATTAAGCACAGCTAACTCCTAGCGATATTAACATATACTAAACACATATACATACTAAAGGATATTTGACCTCATTTCTTATTGCCTGATCTAACATATTCAGCTTTAAGCAAAAATGACAAGACCTGCCAAAAGGCAAGAAAATACATAACATAAAGACACAATCCAATTATCAGACACAGAAGAATCATACCGCGAGTTGAAAATGACTCTGATTAATATGTTAAGGGAACTAATGGGATGAGGAGACCACACACAAGAACAAATGGGCAGTGTAAACAGAAAGAAACTCTAAAAAAGAACCAAAAGAAAATAGCAGAAACTAAAATCATTTTGACAGAAATAAAGAATGCCTTTAGTGAGCGTATCAGTAGCAAAATATTTATTATGGTAGTTTAGAATCATAGAAGCATTGCAAAGAGGATACAGAGACCTTGTGTGACCCCTTTCTCCTTTGTAAATTTCTTATGGTAGTTGATACACACTTTTGAACAAATGTTACTACAATGAACAAATATTAATACATTACTATTAATTAAAATACATAACTTATTTAGATTTCCTCAGTTTTCTCTACTGTCTTTTCTATGTTCCAGGATTCCCCTCAGGACACTCCATTACATTGGTGTGGCAGGTTCTCAAACTTCCCTTGTTCTAATAGCCTTAACCATTTTAAGGAATGATTATCATTTATTTTGTGGAATGTTCCTCAAGAGGGATGTGGCTGATGTTTTTCTCCTTATTAGACTGGGGAATTTACTTTTGAAAGGAAAGCAATGGAAGTAAAGTGCTATATTTATTATATAATATCAAGGGTATATATAATCAATATTACTTAATACTGTTAATATTAACTTTGGTGACCTGGCTAAGATAGTGTTTGTCAAATTTTTGTACTGTGGTTATTCATGTTTTTTTCTCTTTTTTCATACTTTACTGGTATGGATAAAACTAACAATTGACAGCCCATAAGGATGGAGCAGCCACCTAAATTATTTGGAATTCCTCTGTATGGGAAGTTCATTCATTCTTCCATCTTTCACTATTTATTAAATAATTTATTTATATCAGTATGAACTCATGAATATTTATTTTATAAACATTTATGATCCAATAAAATTTAATTTTTTTTTGCTTCAGTTGACTGAGTTTGACTATGGTGTGATCTTTTTGTTAGTCCCTTTGTCCCTTTAGCAGACTCTCATCATTTTGTGAGGAATTTTTTTTTTTTTTTTTTAGCATTTGCTTAACTTCTGGTTCTGTAAGATGCTTTAGGCTCATCTGGTATATATCCTGCCTCAGTAGTAGAAACAGCCCTTTCTCCAAGGAGCTTTGGTTTCTATTACTGGAGAATAATGTTCAAAACCAATATTCTGGAACTAAATCTGCTTGTTGCTATTAGATATCATGATTTCTAGACCCCCTCACCTGAAACATGGCTATGATCTGAATGTTTGTATCCCTCCAAAATGTGTATGTTGAAACCTCATCACCAAGGTAATGGTATTAAAAGGTGGGAACTTGGGGTTGTGATTAGGTCCTGAGGACAGAGCCATCATGAATGGGATTAGTCCCGTATAAAAAGAACTCCAGAGAGCTTTCTTGCCTATCACACCATATGAAGACACAGCAAGAAGGTGTCATTTATGAGCCAGAAAGCCCTCACCACACACCAAATCTGTCAGCCCCTTGACTTTGCATTTCCCAGCACCCAGAAAAGTAAGAAATAAATTTCTGTTATTTAAAAGTGACTCAGTTTATGGTATTTAGTTGTACCAGCCTGAACAGACCAAATCAGATACTAAAATAAAAGTGTGTATGTTAACCTATGTAGATACATATACATCTTTATACGTATCTTGATATGTAAGCATCTGTACCTATATTAAGTATTAGTTCATATTGAGCTCTCCAATGTGTTACCACATGAATCATTTCAGCCATCTCCCATTGCATAGTTGTTAATGCCCACTGTAACAGGGAGAAACCTAGTTCCAAATATCTGACATCATTTAATAGTTTTTCAGTTCTACTATACATGTGTAGCAATATTAGAATTTTTAAACTATATCCCCATGGGAAACAACTTTGTCCACTATATTGTTTATGTTTAGTTCATTTTACATTTAGAATTACAGACTCCACTCATTTCCAAAGCCACTTAGGCTATCATCTTTTCTTCCCAGCTAATTTTATTTTATTGATCTTTTCAAATAACCAGCTTTGAATTTGTTTCTTTTTCTTTCTGTTGTTTTTCCTATTGTATTTCCAAAAACAGAACAAAATTGTTTAGCTGTAAGCACAAGATCAGTTTGCAATAATGTTAACAGTTATAAGCATCAGATAAGTTTTCAGATATCAGAGACTGCTTTTTTTGTTTCTTCTCAAGGGTATCACAGACACTATGATAGAAACATACATTGATACACTAAAGACACACAGAAGGGACCTATATTATTAACATGCAGAGAGTAGAGTAAGTAGACTTCTTGGAAATTATTATTGCAGAACTGATAAAGTGAAGGAGGGGTATATAAGAAAAGATTAGAAATGGAATAAAAAATATGGAATGGTTGAAGCAGGAGCATTCCTTGGAGGCTGTAAATAATTTGGCACATTCAAAAACTTCAAGTCATTCAGTATACCAGTCACATACAATGTGGAAAAGGGTATGGTTTATTTCAGTTTAGCAAAGGCCAAACAGTGATCCTTTATATGCTATGTCAAGAAATTTGACCTTCCTTCTATATGGAGCTTTTGCTTGTGGTTGTGAAGTTGTAATACACTGTATTATGATGTGTGGATTAGAAAGTACAGCTGAAGGAGGAGGCTGGAAAAAAAATGATTAAGAGATGATAAGCAAATGTTATAAAACTGAATTTTTAAATTTTTCTACCTTTCTCAAATTTATGAGAAGGTTTATGATACTGCAGTTTGAATTACTGTGTTTATTCCTTCATTATACACTGCTCTGTAATTTTCTGAAATAGTATCTCAGTGGAAGTCTTTTCTCTCTGATCCACCTTTATAGAGCTTTCTGGACAAGGACTATAATATTTTTCTCTGTAATTGCCCATGCAGTGTTAACTCTATAGATACGAACCACAATTACTATGTTTTTATTGATCAGTGAGTCATAGGACAGGCAAGATTGTGGACGATAAATTTGTATGCATGTGTGCGGTTTTTGTTGTTATTTGTACTGACATGAACAGTTTGTGTTAAACTATTCTGAAATTGAAAGTAGACTTAACCTTGAATTGTTAGAGTCAAAGCAAAGAAAATAGTACTTATCATTTCATTGCAATTATAATAAAATGAAAAATATTAACTAACAAATGGCAGGACTTATACAGTAAACATAACCCTAAAGGATAATATTATCCTGATCCTTTTATTCAACTCATTCAACATGTATCTGTTTATCCTCTTAGTGTTATAAAGTTTAGATATTATTGTATATTGATCCAGTATTAAAAATAATAACAATTTAACAAAAGACACTATAGTTGATTTGGCTTAGGGCATTACACGTCCATAAATCATGAAATACTTGGTAGACCACTGGTCTATGACGCTGAGGTCTTTGTTTTATTTTCACGTTAGGTTGTAGCTGTCACCATTAGGCAAGACATTTAATCTCTATGCACCTTAAATGACACGTTTATAAGAGAAAACGGTTTAAACTAGATGACTTTTCAGTTTTTCTCTTATTTGAATATTCAATGGTATGTTCAACACATAAGACAAGAAGGATTTTCATCACTATAGTAAGAGATTTGTATTCTTTTACAAAATTTTTGGCCAATTTTTAATACATGTAATTTTACAATCCCATTTAATTGATAGATTTGCATCATTGTCTAGTTTCATAAGGCTTGATGAAATATAAATATTGAGTTTTTTTCTGTAATTTAATTTATTGATAGTCTAATTTCCCAAGTCCATTGTAACTACACTTGATCAAGACAATGAAAAGCTCCATGGTAACAAATCTAAGCATTTTTTTTTTTGGTGCAAAATGTTCTCCAAAGGTTATTGGTTGACTGCTATGGAAGATTCAATGTTAACAGAAATGCAATATTGGTAAGAAAGTAGCAAAAGAGTATTGTAAGTAATAAGAAAATAATGCAGTAAAATGGTTTTTGTAATTATACACAGATGAGTTTACATTAGCGGTTTTGTTCATTAAAAACAAATTAAGCTTAACTTGCTTTCCTGAGTAGGCAAAAAAATATTTAAAGCAGTCATTCTAGCTCTGGAAGTGTTAGAATTTTTTCTTCTGACCAGGTCTTGCTCTGTAGCCCAAACTGGAGAGCAATGGTGAGGTCATAGCTCACTATAACCTTTACTCCTGAGCTCAAGTGATCCTCCCACCTCAGCCACCTGAAGAGCTGAGACTACATGTGGACCACCACACCTGGGTAATTTAATATGATTTTTTTGACAGACAGGGTCTCCCTATGGTGGCCAGTCTAGTTTCAAACTAATGGCCTCAATTGGTCCTCCCACCTTGGCCACCCAAAGGGTTTGGATTGCAGACGTGAGCCACTGCTTTGGGCTGGAAATAGCCTTGGAAATATTACTGTAGCACTGCTATGGGTTAATAATGATGCTTTAAAAAAATATTTTTAAAATCACTATAATTAAGACAAGATAAGAATGTAAACAGAATAATAAGGGAGTGTATCTCTCTCATCCTTTCCCTCAGCTCTTTGTTACAGAATGGCCTATATTAATGTACAAAGCTAGCTGCCATTCGGATGTTCCAAATAGCAAGCAACGGACTGTGGGAAGGAGTCGAAGTCATACCATTTGTAAACTGATTAAAAACAAAGAGTAAATTAATCGTGTATTCTTCAAACTTAGACAAATGCTAGAACAATTTTCATAGTACTGGATGTCTGTTTTTCTCTTCCTACTCAGTTTCCATTTCACCTTTGACAAAAAAACCTATCATAGTTCAGAGGAACCATCCTGCTCACTCAGAGTCCAGTGTTGCTTGCGGAAATGACATTGACTCCAACTTCACCTCCAAGTTTGGGATAAAGAGCCAGATCTGGGCCAATGGCTTATCCTTGTTGCCCTGATTCATGAATAGGTTCATGATATAATTTGGCTGTGTCCCCACCAAAATCTCAATTTGAATTCTCACATGTTGTTGGAGGGATCCAGTAGGAGGTAATTCAATAATAGTGGCATGTCTTCCCCGTGCTGTTCTTGTGATAATGAATAAGTCTCATGAGATCTGATGGCTTTATAAGGGGGAGTTTCCCTACACAAGTTCTCTCTTTGCCTGCTGCCATCCATGTCAGACATGACTTGCTCCTCCTTGTGTTCCGCTGTGATTGTGATGCCTCACAAGCCACATGGAACTGTAAGTCCAATAAACCTCTTTCTTTCATAAATTGCCCAGTCTCGGGTATGTCTTTACTAGCAGCATGAAAACAAACTAATACAGTGCATGATCTAGTTTGGGCCACCTGTTATCAGACTCACTATTGCACTGAAACTTTTGGTAAAGCAAAATATATTTTCCACATGGATTGCTGGAAAATAGGATATAAATAAGATAAAAATAGGATATAAAAGTGGACTACAGCCAAATTCCTCTAGGAGGTGATAATAACTTGTCTAAAAATGAAGTACAGCCCAGCTAGGCTTGGACTTCTTAATTAAACAGAGAAATAAGCTTTTTTTCATACACTCATTTAAGTAGAGTTGTGCTCTTGGTTTGCAAATAAAAGTCTTCACTAATCGCTTTACATTACTGATATTTACAACTTCATGTCTTTGTCCTTGTTTTGTGTTGTTTTGATCTTATTGACTTTGCTTTTATTGTGTTGATCATTGTCAAGTAAGTAAACATTCCAATGGCTCTTATGATTACACTGTTACTGAAGTCATATGAAAAAAAAAGTTCAGTTGGTCATGCTGGCTAACACTTTGAGAGGCCAAGGCAGGAGAATTGCTTGAGGCCAGGAGTTCAAGATCAGCCTGGGCAACATAGCAAGACCCTGCCTCTATTCAGAGAAAACAAAACAAAACAAAAAATAACATAAATACACACGGTATATTGTTACTAAGAGATTTTTATATTTTTCAAGTCATTTGGTATAGAATAGTTTAATAAAATATCAAATGAATTATGAAAATTTAAAAAATTATAAATATTAAATATTGATCAGCAAATAAATTGGTTTACTGGTGGATTTAAGTTGTATTGTACTTAAACTAATAAAAAATAAAAATTCTGTGGAATATTCTGAGGTCGGTTATTTATTTCTAAAATATATGAGCTTGTTTGGTAAGGTTTTACTTTTATATGGAAGAATACTAAAAAAAAGAGAGATGTATACAACATAGCTGGTGAAATATTAACATTTCGTATGCAGTCTCCAGAGGAATGACTCTGATTGATTTTTTCAGTCTTGAAAATTAACATTTTTATTATAATATAAGTTGAGCTACAGCTAATTATATTAAAACTTCCAGCTACAGGGAACCTTTATTTAACATTGAACTTGAAATAGTACTTTAGTCCTGCCAAGACAATATTTTTCCCATATTTTAACTGCTGTAGGTGTTTCAGCTTCAAAGAAAACACATTCTCTGCAGCCCTCATCTGGGTCTTTTCCATGAGATGGAAAGAAACTGACACACTAATGGAAGGAATAGTTATAAGTTGGTACCGGGTAGCCTAAGGCTAAAAAAGTCAGTGCTAGACAAATTCCTATTATCTACACCCTCCAAAAATAAGTATAAAGGCAAAAGATTATTCATGCTCCTCATTTCAGAAGATGAAGGAGGTAAAGCTGAGGAAGTGGATATCTTTGAATGAAGTTTCTGTTCAATGATGAAGCAAAAGTAAGTCTTTGAATTATGTCAATAAGCTTGAAGCACCAATGCAAATGGAATATAAATAATGCACTAAGACAATCAGAAACCCAAAATACATGCTTTATCATATTTTTTTCTCATACATGATGTGTTTCTTAAAGTATCAGGCATCATATAGCAGGAGCATGTAAGTTTTCTACTAAAAACTCTAAATTTTGGTCTATTGTGAATACAGTGACTCAGTATCTAGGGGTGGAGGAACGTCAATTATTGTTATGCACTCTTAACGAAATTCTTATTTTATTGACTTAGATCTTAGAGGTGCCTCAGTCAGCTGTATTGCTCCAGTTTTATACGAACGTTACCTTCAACTTGTATACAGCCCACACTCTCACACCCTGCTGGTAAAGTTCTGTCCTTTAGACACCAAATTTGGTCTCTTCTGCATCTGCTGATGAAAATTAAAAGTGATTACATGATGAGATTGCTTATGAGGAAGAATTCTGCTCCAGTAGCATCAACATCTTTGTCTTTGTGTGAATGTATTGAAATGTATTCAATATGTACTTGAATTTTTCTTTTCATTTCTCTCTTATTTAGTAAAATAATAGAAAAGAAAGTAAAAGCTGATATTTGAGAAAAGTGCTGTGCTTGAAAATATTAAAACAGAACAGTATCCATGAAAAGTAGTGGCATTTTAACCTTGTTCTGAGTATTTGTTGAAAAATAAAAATCAGTGATATAAATGCATACCTAAAATATAACTTTCATGCCGGTGTCTAAAAAGCAATATATTTGATGAATTCCAAAAGCATTTAAGTTCTTGGTATTGAAAAATGCTTTTCTTTTATTTTACTTTTGGATAAATTAATTTCATATATCTTTTTCTTCAAAAAGTGTATTATGCAAGAAACTAGGGGATCATCCATATATTTAATATTGAGAAAATTAGTTCAATTATTTGCCCATTGGAAAACACTGGTTAAGTACATGTCTCAGTTCTAGAAGTGAGACATATATATAGTAACAACTCTCCGAAAAGACCCTATACCAATAGAGTTTGCGTTCTAGTTAGAAAATGTAGGCATTAAACAATTAATTGACTGCATATTTATAGGAGGAGACCCATTATATACTAAATCAAAAACAAATTACCAAATGGGGTTTAGGCTACTCCTGATGAGGCCACTTTGAGTAGTGACCTTAAAGAAGTGAGGGATGGGATCATGTGACTACAGGAGAAAGCCCATTTCAAACACAAGAGTAAAAGCTGTAAAACAGGACCTTTCAAGCATGATTTCAGAACAACAAGGGGGTCAGTGTGGCTAGAGCTAGGTGAGTAGGAGGGTAGAGAAGAAGGTCACAAAGTTAGGGAGGTTACAGGAGATCAGTTTACACAGTAATTAACTTTTATTTTTCTGCGTGAGATGGAAAGCCAACAGAAAATGTGGGGCAAGTGTCAATATTATAAATTAGATATCTTTTTGAAAGTATTTCCTTGATACCTGAGTAGAGAATAGCCTACAGAAGTCCCAGGAAGGAAGTAGGGAGACCTGTTATAAGAATATTGAAATACCTCATGGTAGAGATAATGCTGGCTCACATGAGAATGGTTAAAGTGGAAACTCGTAGAAAATGATTGGGTTCTTATTTCTATAGTTTTTGGGGTACAGGTGTTTTTTGGTTAAACATGGATGAGTTCTTCAGTGATGAATTCTGAGGTTTAAGTGCACCTGTCAAATGAGCAGTGTACACTGTATCCAATATGTACACTGCCAATCCCCACAGCAAGTTCCCGAAGTCCATTACATCACTCTGTATCCTTTTGTATCCTCATAGCATAACTTCCACTTGTAATGAGAACACAGTATTTGTTTTTCCATTCCTGAGTTACTTCGCTTAGTATAATGGACTCCAGCTCCATCCAAGTTTCTGCAAAATATGTTAGTTTCTTTTATTCTTTTTATAACTGAGTAGTATTCCATACCACATTTTCTTCATCCATTCATTTGTTGATGAGCACTGGGTTGAATCCATATCCTTGCAACTGCAAAGTATGTTGCTATAAACATGCATGTCCATGTGTCTTTTTTATATAATGACTTATTTTCCTTTGGGTAGATACCCAGTAGTGGGATTGCTGGAATGAATGGTAGATCTAGTTTTAGTTCTTTGAGGAATTTCCATACTGTTTTCCATAGAGGTTGTACTAACTTACATTCTCATCAGCAGGTTACACTTTTACAGTGTTCCGTTTTCACCACATCCACACCAACATCTCTTGTTTCTTGAATTTTAATTATGGCCATTCTTGGGAAAGTAAGATGGTATCTAATTGTGGTTTAAATTTGCATTCCCTGTTGATGAGCGATTTTGAGCATTTTTTATTTGTTTGTTGGCTGTTTGTACATCTTTTGAGAAATGGCTGTCCATGTCCTTTGCCCACTTTGTGATGGGATTATTTGCTTTTTGCTTACTGATTTGTTTGAGTTCTTTGTATATTCTGTATGCTAGTCCTTTGTCCGATGGATAGTTTGTGAATATTTTCTCCAACTCTGTTGTCTGTTGCTCTGGTGATTATTTATTTTGCTGTGCAGAAGCTTTTTGGTTTAATTGGGTCTCATTTATTTATTTTGTTTTTTGTTGCATTTGCTTTTGGAATTTTAGTCATGAATTCTTTGCCTATACCTATGTGCACAAGAGATTTTCAAATGTTGTTTTCCAGATTTTTTATGGTTTCAGGTCTTAGATTTAAGTCTTTTATCCATCTTGAGTTGATTTTTGTATAAGCTGAGAGATAGGGATCCAGTTTCATTCTTTCACGTGTGGCTTGCCATTTTTCCCAGCACCATTTATTGCATAGGATGTCCTTTCCCAATTTACGTTTTTGTTTGCTTTATTGAAGACCAGTTGGCTATAAGTATTTGGCTTTATTTCTGTGTTCTCGAAGTGTCTATTCTATACCAGTACTATGCTGTTTTGGTAACCATAGGCTTGTAGTACAATTTAAAATCTGGTAATGTGATGCCTCCAGATATATTCTTTATGCTTAATATTGCTTCGGCTATGCAGACACTCTTTTGGTTCCATATGAATTTTAGGATTTTTTTTCTAGTTCTATGAAAAATGATGGTATTTTGATGGGAATTGCACTGAATCTGTAGATTGCTTTGGGCAGTTTGATTGTTTTCACAATATTTATTCTTCTTATCCATGGACATGGGATGAGTTTTCATTTGTGTCATCTATGATTTCTTTCAGCAGTGTTTTTTAGTTTTCCTGGTAGAGGTCTTTTGCCCCTTTGGTTAAATATACTCCCGGGTATTTTTTTCCAGCTGTTGTAAAAGAGATTGAGTTCTTGATTTGATTCTCAACTTGGTTGATGTTGGTGTATAGAAGTGTTACTGATTTGTGTATATTGATTTTTTAACCTGAGAGTTTACTGAATTTGTTTATCAAACCTAGGATCCTTTCGGATGAATCTTTAGGGTTTTCTAGGTATTCAATTCCGTCATCAGTGAAAACTGACTATTTGATTTCCTCTTTTCTAATTTGGATGTCCTTTATTTATTTCTCTTGCCTGATTGCTCTGGCTAGGACTTCCAGTACTATGTTGAATAGAAGTGGTGAAAGTGAGCATTCTTCTCTTATTCCAGTTCTCAGAGGGAATGCTTTTAACTTTTCTCCATTCAGTATGATGTTGGCTGTGGGATTGTCATATTGGCTTTTTTGTTTTTACTTTGAGGTAAGTCCCTTCTATGCCTGTTTTGTTGAGGGATTTTTTAATCATAAAGTGATGATGTATTTTATCAAATGCTTTTTCTGTGTGTAGTGAGATGATCATATAGGTTTTGTTTTAATGTTGTTTATGTAATGTATCATGATATATTATCTTTTTGCTCTGCTGTTGGATTCAGCTAGCTAGTATTTTGTTGGGGATTTGTGCATTTGTGTTCATCAGGGATACTCTTCTGTAGTTTTCTTTTTTTTTATTATGCCCTTTCCTGCTTTTGGTATTAGGGTGATACTAACTTCATAGAATGATTTAGGGAGAATTCCCTCTCTGCGTTTTTGGAATAGTTTTAGTAGGATTGGCACCAATTCTTCTGAATCCTTCTGGTCCTGGACTTTGTTTGTTGGCAATTTTTTTTTTTTTTTTTATTACTGATTCAGTCTCACTGCTTGTTATTGGTCTGGTCAGGGTTTCTGTTTCTTCCTGGTTCAATCTATCAGGGTAGTATATTTCCAGGAATTTATCCATTTCTTCTAGATTTTCTAGTTTGTGCATGTAAAGGTGTTCATAGTATCCTTGAGTGACCTTTTGTATTTCTGTGGTATTGGGTGTAACATTCCCAGTTTCATTTATAATCGGACTTGTTTGGATCGTCTCTCTTCCTTTCCTGGTTAATTTCACTAATAGTCTATCAATTTTGTTTGTCTTTTCAAATAAAATCTATTTGTTTTATTTACCTTTTGTATTTTCTTTGTTTCAATTTAATTTAATTCTGCTCTGATCTTTGTTATTTCTTTTATTCTTCTGGCTTTTGGTTTAGTTTGTTCCAGTTTCTCTAGTTCCTTGAGGTATGACATTAAATTGCCAATTTGTGCTTTTCAACCTTTTTGATGTAGACATTTAATGCTATGAACTTTCCTCTTAGCGCTGCTTTTGATATATTTGAGCAGTTTTGATACCTATTATTGTTCATTTTAAAGCATTTTAAATTTCCATCTTGATTTCATCATTAATGCAAAAGTTAATTCAAGAACAGATTATTTAATTTCCATGTATTTGTATATTTTTGAGGGTTCCTTTTGGAGTGATTTCCAGTTTTATTCCACTGTAATCTGAGAAGATACTCGACACAATGTTCATTTTCTTAAATTCGTTGAGACTTGTTTCATGGCCTATCAAATGGTCTATCTTGGAGAAAGTTCCATGTGCTGCTGAGAAGAATGTATATTCAGAAGCTTTTGAGAAGAAGGATCTGTAAATATGTGTTAAGTTCATTTTTTATAAGGTATAGTTTAAGTCCATTTTTTTTCTTTGTTGACTTTCTGTCTTGATGATCTGTCTAGAGGGTCAGTGGAGTATTGAAGTCCCCCACTGTTATTGTGTTGCTGTCTCATCTCTTAAGTCTAGTGGTAATTGTTTTATAAATCTGGGAGCTCCAGTGTTAGGTGCATGTAAGTTTCAGATTGTAATATCTTCTTGTTGGACTGGTCCTTTTATGATTATGTAATGTCTTCTCTGTCTTTTTACCTTTAAAGCTTTAAGGTCTGTTTTGTCTGATCTAAGAATAGTGACTCCTGCTTGCTTTGGTTTATATTTGCATGGAATATATTTTTTTTTACCCTTTAACCTGGTGTTTATATGAATCCTTATGTGTTAGGTGAGTCTCTTACAGACAGCAGATAGTTACTTGATTTTTTTTAAATCCATTCTGCCGTTCTCTATTTTTAAGTGGAGCATTTAGACCATTGACATTCCACGGTAATGTTGAGATTTAACACTATTATTTTAAAAAATATTGCGAGGAATTAGATATGGAGACAAGAGAAAAATGCCTTCAATAATTTTGCTTGGAACATCTCATGGAATCACCAATTACTGAGATGAGCAACAACAGCATATAATGAGAATTTGGGGGATGGGGAGTGTGGCATAAAATATTTCATTGAAAACTTGTGACATGTGAGTTGTCTATGCAACACTCAGTGGAGATGCCAGGTAAGCTAGCAGGTTCATGAGTGGTTTTTCAATGTAGTGAATAAAATGAAAACATAATTTTATAATCAGCAGCAAATGAATTACGTTTGAAACCAAGAAACCGGATATGATAACCCAAGCAGTGAATGAAGACAAAGTCTATCAAAGAATAGATTCTTGGAAGAAATTAGCATGGGAAACAGAAAATTTTGGAAGAAATTAGCACAGGAAAAAGAAAGAAAAAATAAATAGTGAGTTGAGAAAGACAGAAAAAAGTAATGTTTCTTAGCAGTCAACAACATGGGTGGTGAGAGGAGAGTGAAAATTGTTGTTGAATTTTCTATTTCTAAGTAACAGGACGGCTGGCGATAATTTTATCAATGACATTGGACAAACAAGAGGAGCAATCTGCAGAATTTGATGCAGAACAAAAACACAATATCTTCCTTAAAACTCACAACATATTTCCTTTGATGTGCCAATACAACCTAACATGCAGAACAGTTATTGATTATCAAAAACAGTTAATTAAGAAGTATCAAGAAAGTAACCGTTCCCTTGATAACTGTAGGCCATAATTTATACAACAGATGATGGGCAGTGGTAGTTTAGTTAATATACAAATTGAATTTTTACACACTCTATTACTCTTGTTTCTTTCTCATCCTATTATTTTCTCTTCCTTAGATCTGTTTTATAAATAGGATTATTATTGATTATTCTGCTTTGAATTAGAATGCTATTTGTACTAGTCAAGATATATAATACCAATACTATAATAAATGTTGATATTTTAAAAGGTAAACTTTTAAAGTATACAGCAGTTAAAATATTTTGTCTTAAAATTAATTGCTAAAATTTTAACAATATTTAATTGTAAAAGGAGAGGAACATGTCAGTATTTAGTTAATAAAGAAGATATAAGCTACCTGTGACATATAAGACTTTCATTTTTCCCTAGTTGTAGTGAATTGGTTCACTTTTGTACTAAAAATGTACATTTTGATTATAAAACCTCTGAGATTAGAAGATATCACTTTCACTTCAGTTTACTGATTATAATACTTAAAGCAGCAGAGACCTTCAAGTATTATTTTGGATTTTTTAAATTAAATCTCCAAGGATTGTATTTAAGATGATCACTTTTCAGTGCTTTCCACAAAAGAAATAGAGATTTTTAAATGAGAGTAACAGATTGAGTTTACTAAAACAAGCTTTGGTATAACTCAGTCTGTGCACCCATGCATCTGCAAGCTGTCTATTACTCAAGCATTTTCCAGCAAAACTCATTCTGTATTAAGCTCTGAAGCAGCATCTTTAGTTCATTACTGACATTTCCATATAAAATTTCTACCTAGAACCCAATTAATTAACCAAACCAAAATAATTATTTTCTTCAAAATGTTCTCATTTTTTGTCAGTCCCAGATAATGACATCACCAACATGCCTACATCTTATACTTCAAATTTTAACATCATCTTTGAGACCTCGATTTCCTATTGTTACTCTAGACATCTTCTAACTCATATCAATTATTTCATTCAGCTTCTGAGAGACTCTCTTTAACAAATAATTTTAATAGGTTTTTTCTTACAAAAGTATTGTATATTCATTATATAAGATTTAGGAAATGTAGACAAATCTAAAAATTAAGTTAATACTTACTCATAATCCTATATACTGGAGAGAATTACCATTACTATTTTATTGTGCATACATATTATATATAATGTGCAACATAATATTTAATATTCACATTAATGCATGTAATTTACAAAATAGAAATCATTGTATGTATTTTGTGTAACCTAGATTTCAATGTCATGTAAATATGTTTCATTGCATTAATTACTCTACCAAAACAGTCTCTCCCCATTTTTTGTTGTTACCTAGTTAAAAGGAAACACAATCTCTTCATTTGAAAATTATGTTTATTTAACTTAAAATTTGTTTTTTTTACTAGTAACATAATATTCCATTAACTGGACAGACCATAATTTATTGAAGTCTTTCCCATTGATAAGCTTATAAGCTATTTATAATTTCTCATCACTACAAACAGTATGCCTAAGATTATCAATTTCACTAAATCTTTCTGCTAGTATTTCCTTATCTGTTCCTAAAAATGGATTGGTAAGGGTGAGCGCCTATTGTGGCATTTGATATGCACTGTGCAGAGACCTGTTCTACTTTTCATTTCCTGCAGAGAAATCTCACGCTCATTAGCATGACGTTTGAAGTTTTCAACCATTTGGTTTTAAATAGTCATTATCTATTCTAGTTTTTTGGCCTGCTAAAATTACACCCACTCACACAGCTACACTCTAACTATAGTAAACCCATTTGGTTGTTTTGATTCAAGTGCATATTTCTGCCTCTTGTTTAAACATGTCAGAGTTGTTTTTGTTTTTTACATTTCCTCTTTGTTTATTTATTGGGTAATTTCTCAGAAGCAAGGTTTTCAAAAAGAGGAGAGAGATGAGAGATTCTGTAAAGAGAAATATGAAGCCCCTCTTTTTGAGGAAAGGGGAACATGTAAAAACCAGCTGAGGGAAAGGACCAAGTTTTTGGAGGGGAGAGATTAGAGAACATGGAAAAAAATAATTTCTCCGAGAACTGGATTTATCCACAGTCAACTTTCAACTCCTTTTGTCCCGTTCCAATTGTTTGAACACAGACTTAAAATAACTTTATCTTTTCTCTAATTTTGGTATATGGAGTTGTATCCCTTTTTCTATGCACACATTCTCATGTACAACATGCAATTATAAAAATGAGATTGGTTCCAATGCTGTTATGCTGTCTGTAGCCTTCCTCCTTAACAGTCTGTCATGGCACAATCTTCTCATGTCAGTTAGTTCACATATTCATCAACGTTTTAATAGCTGTATGGTAACTTCTTTAACTGTTCTTCTAATGGACAATTAATTTGTCTCTATTTTTGTATTTTTAACAACATGTATTCATGCTTCTTTTCAGCCTTGAATGTCAGGATTTTTGATATCCTATATAAAGACACCTATAGTGTGAAACATCTGTGTCTCCTTGGATAACAGTTTTTCTCCCCTTTGTGCATTTCATGGTATTATGTGTCTCTGATATATACTATGGATGAAACTTCGTGTAATAAAAGTGCGTGTGACTGTATCTTGATTTTGACCATTATGCCTAGCAAGTGGCTTAAGGTAGAGTGTATTTCAGTTATGTGGCTTAAGGTAGAGTATATTTCAGTTATGTTTGTATACACTAAAATACCTTGCTCAAAAGAACAACAATACGTGATTTGTATTATATTAGATATCTTATATAATAAGTGTAGCTTGTACATTGTTCAGCACAGCATAGATGTTTGTGGTATACACTAGGTATTATAAAGTGTTTTAAATACCTACAGTAAATATGAACTCTGATAGTGAAAAGCAAAGTGGGAATATTAAATCTTTCTGGCATGGATTATGGCCATGTGCACCTATGTATCAGATGTCTATTGCTCATTCCCCAGAAAATCTGACTCACTATTGAATTCTGAACAACATTTTAATTGAGTTTAGGGCCAATATTTAAATTAGTGAAATCTTTAATTATCAACCTTTATTGCATACTCTTTCATTTGTCCTTAATACTAATACATTTTAAATGTTCCATAAATATAAGTAATTGCATAGAATTTTTATAGAGACACATGAGGAATTTAATAGTTCAAAATTCATTAAAACGTTCAGAACTTTGAAAACCTATAGTAATGTTAGTGTTGTATGCAACAAAAGGTTTTATATGATACTTTACTCCAGATTACATAGAATGAGACCTAATGTTAAAAATATTATATTCTCACACAATACACTGGATACATCTTTTTATGAGAAGCAAGTTTCTTTTTAAAAATATTTGATTAGATAATCTATAAGATTTGCATTCAGGTCTAACAGTGATTTCAGCAGTATAAATATAAATTTGTGACAGATCTTCACAGCAATTACTTAAACAGAGCTGTTTTAAACTTTTTGGTGGTTTCAAGTATAATTTTCCCATTATGCTTTGTTTTGAAAATGGAATTTTACCAAATACAATATTTTCTAAAATTTTATTAAAAAATGTTTGTGGGTACATAGTAGGTGTATATATATATGGGGTACATGAAATGTTTTGATATAGGCATGCAGTGTGAAATAAGCACCATCCCCTTGAGCATTTATTCTTTGAGTTACAAATAATCCAATTACATACTTTATTTTGGAGGTTCCTCAAAAAGCTAAAAATTGAGCTACCAAATACACTCTTCTCATTTGATAAGGCAGGTGTCCAAAGTAGTCAAAAAGTAAATTCACAATAGACACATCCACCTTTGATTTTTTAATAAATTGTGTGATGTGAATGGTCCATACAAACATTCAGAAGCAAATGGAGTCATTTTAGTAATAATTTCGTATATTTATTCTTGTAATTTTCTTTTCAAAATATTTTCCACGAACATTAAAATAAAATACTTTAAAAAAATTAGCCAGGGCAGTGGTATATGCCTGTAGTTGTAGCTACTTGTGAGGCTGAGGTGAGAGGCTCACTTAAGCCCTGGAATTCAAGGCCAGCCTAGGCAACATACTGAGACCACATCTCTAAAACACAAACAAACAAAACCAAACGTATCATTTGTACATACATTTTGTTTATCTTTTATGCCAAGGGAGAATATATTACGATTGCAAAGAACAAGAAAGTATAATTTCTGCTTCAAGTGGAGGGAAAGTGTCAAGAGTTAGGTCTTTTTTTATTCTTTCAGCCCATCGATTCTCTACCAGCAGCAGTTTTGTATCCTAGATGACAACTGGCAATATCTGTGGATATAATTTTTTGTCACAAGTGGATACTGCTACTGGCATTTAATGGGTAGAGGTGAGAAATGCTGCCAAATATTCTATAATGCACCACATAAACATGCACAACAAAGAATTATCTGGCCCCAAATGTCAATAGTGCCAAGGCTGAGAAACACTGGTTTAATATCTATCAGCCCTTTGCCTCCTTTTGTGGATGTCTCTGTCTTGTACTTATAACCAAGCTTTAGTCCTCAGTCCTTGTGGTCAAGAAACAAACAAAAAAAAAATCTGTATTGTATACAAAGAGCTGTGAGATATATATATATCTATATATCTATCTATATAGATATATATATATCTCTCTCTCTATGGACATACACACACATATATATACACACACATACATATATATATTTGTTCCAAAGGTACTCAAACCTCAGTCATAAATGTAAAAAAAAAGTAATCTTAAGCCATTTGCCACCTGCTCATGTATCTCTCATATATTCATACACTAATTTTATTTTTTTGTCTTCAATACTGCATTTTTAAGAACGAAATAAACTGATCACATATGAAGGATTATTAAAACATTTTAATTTAATTAGACATTCACTTTATTGCTGAATGTTCTTTATTGCTCTTGCTATATTAAATGAGAGTGAGAATCTACAAGATTAATGAGTGTTGCTTAAAGGCCAATATTTTCATGCAATTTTCTAGTCACTCTACATTACATCAACTTCAAGATTAAAGCAGCCAGGTTGGCCAAGATTTAGATAAAAACGAAATTCTTGTCTTAGAGCAGGGGTTGGCAAACTACAACCCATAGACCAAGTTCAGCCAGTCAATCTGATTTTGTATTGAAGACTTAAATCTAAGTCCTGAAATTATGAAAAGACTACAACATAACATTGGGAAAATGTTTTAGGACATTAGTCTTGGCAAATAGTTTTTGTGTAGACCTCAAAAGCACAGGCAATAAAGCAAAAATAGGCAAATGAGATCACATCAAGCTAAAAAACTTCTGCACAGCAAATGAAACAATCAACAATGTGAAAAGACAACCCACAGATTGGGAGAATTTTTTTCAAACTATCCATCTGATAAGGGATTAATAACCATAATATATAAGGAGCTAAGATAGATCAATAGTGAAAAACAAACGGATAATTTAATTTAAAAAATAGACTAAAGATCTGAAGACATTTCACCAAAGAAGATACATAAATGGCCAACAGGTATATGAAAGAATGCTCAAAATTACTATCATCAGAGAAATGAAAATCAAAACAACAATGAGATATCACCTCACCCCAGTTTAAATGGTCATTAAAAAAAATATAAGGAATAACAAATGCTGGGGAAAATGTGGAGAACGGGAAACCCTTGAACACTGTAGGTGGGTATATGTCAATTAGTACAGCCACTATGGAAAACAGTACGATGGTTCCTCAAAAGAATAAAAGTAGAACTACCATGTTATCCAGAAAATTCGCTACTTAGTATACGAAAAAGAAAGGAAATCAATATATCAAAGGGATATCTGCGTACCCATGTTTATTAAAACACTATTCACAACAGCCAGAATATGGAATCAACCTAAGTGCCCATCAATGCATGAATGGATTAAGAAAATTTGTATGTATACACAATCGAATATTATTCAGCCATAAAAAAGAATAAAATCCTGTCATTTGCAGCAACATGGTTAGGACTGGAGGTCATTATGCCAAATGAAATAAGTCAAGCACAGGAAGACAAATATTGCATGTTTTCACTCATATGAAGGAGGTTAAAAATGTATCTCATAAAGATAAAGGGTAGATTGGTGGTTTGTAAGTAGTTTGTAAAACAGCTAAGTTGTATTTTTTATGTATTTCCCATGGCTACTTTTGTGCTACAATGCATTTGAGTAGTTGCAGCAGAAACTATATAGCTTACAAAGTTTAAAATCTTACCTCTGGCCTTTTCCAGAAAAAAAATAATGTCAACTCCTGTTGTAGAGCAACGATTTCTAAACACTAAAGTGAGTTCTTGTGGCCACAGGGAGGGCGAAGCAATAGGTTTGAAGCTAGAATAGAACCTTCTTCTCTTGAAATGTCTCCAAGTCTATCTGCATAATCTAATGAAACTTTTACAGAGTTTAAAATCAGTGACTTAAGCCTTTAAATACTCAGTAAATATTTGTTTTGATGATGCTGGTAATGACAGTAATGATGTTAATAAAGGATATAGTTAAGATCAACACAAATTGAGTACATATTATGCACCATATATGTACAGGAGGAATGATATGATTCTCTGGGGGCGGCAATAGGATTTTTTTTCTCTAGGATTTGTATTATCTTTGTTGAATTTAAGGGCACACATTGTAATATGTAGTGGTTACATATATACAATGTATATATTACATTGTAATATATATTAGTTAAATGTACAGTATTGACAAGGGTTTATCAAGAAGAGGTGAATTAACTCTTTTCTTTCTCTTTAGTTTTACCATATATTTTTAAAATATCTTTTAGATGTTTCCAGGTTAAGAATCTTTAAAATAGGCATGCAGGTTTATCCTGTGGGGATTTCTAGATATTCATTTTGTCCTTTTTCTTGTAATTTATTTTGCCTTCCTTTTATTGAGAGAAAAGTGTAAATTGTAAAATCAATTATATATTTTGAATAATTTCTGTCACTGGTTATTTCTGTATTTAAGTGGAAATAAGAGGAAAGGGGGAAAAGGCAATATAAATTGAGAGCAAGGGTATATCTAAGTTACAGAAAAACCAAAACAAAATTCTATGCATAAAGAGGATTTTCTTCTGACCTAAAGTGGTATGATTTCCTACATAAGAGGATAAGTGCTCAGGTCTAAGGTCTTAACTGTACCCCCTTCCCTTAAAGCCCATTCCCACTCCTTGTGTTCTCTGCTCAGATCTAAGGTCTTAACTGTACCCTCTTCCCTTAAAGCCCATTCCCACTCCTTGTGTTCTCAGCTCAGCAATTAGCAACTGTATCTCCCCAGTCACTCAGGACAAAAAGTCTGGCAGCGTCTTTAATTTATATTGCTTTCCACATGCAGTCTACCATAAGTCATATTAATTTACCTCCTAAACAATTAACCACTACTACTACTTTGATCCAACACTTTTACCACATCTTTCTTGGTCTACTATGATTGTCTGCCAATGGCTCTCCATGTTTACACCTTTGCTTTCACACAATCTGCTGTCTCCAATGCAATGATTTTTTTGAAACACAAATTACACAACTCAGTCGAGTTTATAACCCCTCTCTCCACCTTCACAATTAAAATAAAAATTGAGTATTTTGTTCTGAATTATGAAGCTTTGGTGATCTGAACTGTGTCTGCTCTCCTGATTTCATCTGATGCACCTTCTCCCTTGGCCCACACCAGAGATTCTGGCCTTCCCTTTCTTCCTGTAAGGTGACTCACTCATTTCTACTTTTTATTCTTTTCTCTGGGGATTTGCTTTCTTGTGATCTTTGCTGTATGTGTTCTTTCTAAAGAGTTTAAATGAGGCTGGAGAAATACTACTATTATTTTTGATGTGGAGATAACAATAGGTTTAGCATTTGCACTACCTTGCTGGATTTATGTACAAACATTTTAGTATATTGTTAGCTTAAATATTATTTTCTCAGAGCTGTCTTCCCCTTCAGTCCCCTAGTTACTCATTAAAGAATGGCATGTTTTATTTTTTTAACCTGCTTCATTGAGGTATAATTTACTTAAATTATGTTATCAATTTAATTACTTTTGACAAATATATAAAGGCATGTAAACACCACCATAGTCAAGATAGAGAACATTTCCATCACCCCCAGAATATTCCTTTTGGACACTTGCTACCAATAAGCTGCCCACCTTCTGATTTCCTGTATAGACATTTCTCAAAAGAAGACATTCAAATGACAAACAAATATATGAAAAAAAAAGGCTCAGCATCTTTAATCATCATGGAAGTGCATATCAAAACCACTGTGAGATATCACTTAACACAGGTTAAAATGACCATTACCAAAAGGGGAAAAAATGTTAGCAAGGATATGTCAAAAGAAAAACTTCAGCCAAATTAAATTTTTTTTTTTTTTTTTTTTTTTTTTTTTTTTTTTTTTTTTTTGAGACGGAGTCTTGCTGTCGCCCAGGCTGGAGTGCAGTGGCGTAATCTCGGCTCACTGCAAGCTCCGCCTCCCGGGTTCACGCCATTCTCCTGCCTCAGCCTCTCTGAGTAGCTGGGACTACAGGCACCCGCCACCACGCCCGGCTAATTTTTTGTATTTTTAGTAGAGACAGGGTTTCACCATGGTCTCGATCTCCTGACCTCGTGATCCGCCCGCCTCGGCCTCCCAAAGTGCTGGGATTACAAGCGTGAGCCACCACGCCCAGCCTAAATTTTTAAAAGTTTATTTGAACAATGAATGATTTGTGAATTGGACAGTCCCCAGAATCACAGCAGATTCAGAGAGACTCCAGGGATGCCTCAGTGTCAGAACAAATTTATGGACACACACACTTTCCTCACACACCTTGCATGTAAAATTATGTTTTCAGTAGTCTCAGTTACACGTTACAATGGTAACTCTGAGCAACTTTTACTTTCAGTGCATACATTTCCTTTCATGAACTCTCTCATGACTTCCACAGGCATGACATGCTTGGACTTTCTGACTTGTCCTAAACATCTCTTTTTAAACAACCAGTTATTTTACCTTAGGACATGAATTTGCCATACAAGATCCTCTCTTACATAAAATCCCTTTATTTACAAGCTTCTTTGCATAGCTAGGGCACATGGCTAATTCCACATGTCCCCAGGCTTTCTTTAGAATCTAATGCTCCAGAATAAATTGAACAATTTTTAAAAGTCAAAGAAGCAGTTTATGACCTTAAAGCAATTAGCAAACCTAATATCTGGCCTGCATAATTTAGACCAAATGTTTTTATTTTGCTAATACTCTTTAAAACTATTTTAATTTTCCAAAGATTACTAAAGTTATGTGAGCTATAGAACATTATAGTATTAATTTTTCTTTCAATATATTTGATTTAAGCACTTATTTTTCTTTAAGCCAATTAATTAGAGCTCTTTTATATAAACATCACACACCAAAACACATATAAAAATACAGACAGACAGAAGAAGGTCCAGTAGTTGTAAGATATTTCATTTACCAGTTTCTAAGTTTCTTAATTGGATTACTGACCTTACGGTGCAGTCCGGAGAAGAAATGGCTAGGAAAACTTTCAGTTTCTAGGGCCTAACAAGCAGGCAGAGCTGGAAGGCAAAACAGATCTTCAGAAATCAAAGGTCCCATTTTTGTACCAGATCCTGGATCCCAGAAAGACAGAATCAGCCCATCCCCATGGGAGTCTTCTCCCTCAGTGTGGAGTGGGGACATTTCCATAATGTCCAGGTGGCCAAGAGCATGCTTCTCTAATCCAAACATGCAAAGAGCTAGTATTTCCCCATAACTGCCACCAGCCATCATTAAAAGCACATTTCCTACCTAGTTATTACACATCAAAGCTCTCTCATAATGTGAAGTAATTTTGATTACTTCACAAAACCATCAGATAACACAATGCAAAACAGAACAAAGCCTTAGATGTTTAAAGGGATCTATCTGCTTTTAATTCCTGGGGTTTCATGATGAAAACAGACTGGTTTTTGTTTGTTTGTTTGTTTGTTTGTAGACAGGTTCTGTGGTGCCTCCTCTGTTTTTCCCAAGGAGTCCTAGGCTATCAGAAGTTATCTTAGGTCCTCTCATGTGTGCATGAAGACTGGCAAGACAAAATGGATAGAAATAATTCAGTGGACTGAGAAGAAAAAAATATTTTTTCCTAACAAGATTCAAGAAGGGAGAAAAAAAACATAAGGGCCTTTTAAATATTTGTATAGCTTGGATATCCACTTTTAATTAAGCTGACTTTTAACCATAGTTCTCTTTAAAAAATCCTTTTAAATCTCTTATTACCTGACTTTCGCCATGCCAAGCAGCCAATATTACTGGCTTTTGAACTTTACCAAAGGTAACCTCTCAGGTGCTCAGAGAAAGGAAAATTCAAGAGAGTTCGTGGAGGGGAAGAGGATCAACAAATTGTAAAGGTCACATAGATATCAAACCAGAAAGGACTCATTCCTTAAGCCAGGAATTGAACCTGGATGGCCACTGTGAAAAGGCAAAAGCTTAGCTACTGAGCTACAGCACTGGGCAGTCTTCATTTCCCTTCCCAGAAGGAGTCTAGAGTAGTTAATTTTGAGCTTGAAAAGGCTTTTACCTATTCAAGATAATTTTTATAGCTAACTCTGGCATAAACCCTAAAATTCCTGTTCCCTGGAAGGTGGAGACCACAAGAAAGTACCACCACATGGTTACAAGGTCAAGCTCCCAAGGACATAAAGCAAGATGGACATCTCATCCAGTTTGTTTGTTTGTTTGTTTGTTTCAGGGACCTGTATCAAAGTTTGTTACTGACCAGATTGCTGGGCCTTCTTGAGACCCAAGCTTATGGGGTCCTAAATCCATGTTCTATTCCTAAGGTACCCATCAAAACAGAAAAACAAATTCATAGCACAAAATACACCAGATTTGCTAGAGCTTAAGACTGGCCTCAGAATTCTTTTTCTCATTAATCAAAACTTTACAGAGGAGATAAACAGTGACTTTTACCATTTGTTCAGCAGGTTTGCACAGAGAGGGAGAGGCCAGAAGTCTGACTGGTAAGAAATTCTTACCGTTTTGTCAGCATGCCAGGGTTTCCCAGTTCCCTTTCCCTGAGCAGCCCTAGTGACCCAGTTCACCATACCATAGCCATGAAGGCAAAGCCGCAATACAAAAGACAAGTTTTTCTTTCCTTCTTTCTTTTTTTTTTTTTTTTTTATGTACTTCAGTGTGGTGTTGTTCATTTGGAATGTTCCACTGTAAGTTACCTTGTTTAGTAACATTTCACTATTTCTGTAAGACTTTGCTACTTCCCTGGCCTAATGTATCAGCTGGAAGGAACTCAGTTTTCCAGAAATTAAGGATCCCATTTTTACCTAAAATGGGAAAGCTTTGCTTTCAGGTTTCCTTGATGAACTTAAGCAACGATTTTTTTTCTAGGTAAGCGGGCAAGAGAAATGAAACAAAGGGGTAGAATACAAAAATCCCCGCGAATTTCTGAAAGCCAAACTTACATCCCCTGCAATATTACTGTTTACTACCAGTTTATTTCAAACCCAGTCAGATGAAGGAGGCCTCTAACTGGATCTAAGACAGTTAATTACAGGATCAAATTTCACCTTGGACACAGTCGACTTTCTGCCACAACTTCCAAATCCAGTTTGGAACAGAAATTTGCTCAAAAAAAAACTTGGAGAGCTCAAAACACAAATTCGTGGAGCTCCGAAATTTGAGAACAACTTCCCATGATCCCCAGCTGCTCTGAGACATCAAAAGACATAAGTGGGTCTAGCAGTTTGCTTGCTTGTTCACTCAGCACTCCTGGAGGTCTTTAGAAGGTCTACTTCAGACCCCATTTCTGACACCATCTGTTAAAACTTCAGCCAAATTAAATGTAAAATAGTTTAATTGAGCAATGAATGATTCATGAATTGGGCAGCCCCCAGAATCACAGCAGATTCAGAGAGACTCCAGGGATGCCTCATGGTCAGAACAAATTTATAGACAAGGAAAGGGAAGTGATGTACAGAAATCAGAAGTGAGGTACAGAAACGACTGGATTGGTTACAGGTTGGCATTTGCCTTATTTGAAAACAGTTTAAACACTTGGCAGTCTATGAGTGGTTGAAGTACGGCCGCTGGGATTGGCCAAGACTCAGCTATTGTTACAGGTGCATACTCTTAAGTTAGGTTGTCAATCTTGTCTGCCTATTAGACTAGGTTGCAGTTCATCCACAAGGACTCAAGTATGGAGGTACAGAGTCTTTCTCAGGTAGTATTTAGTTTGCTTCAACAATTGTAAAGAAAAGGGAACCCTTGCGTGCTGTTGGTGGAAATGTAAATTAGTACAGCCATTATGGCAAACAGCATAAATGTTCGTCAATAAATTCAAGCAGAATTACCATGTAATCCAGCAATCCCATTTCTGGATATATATATCTAAGGTAAATAAAATCATTATCTCAAAGAGATATCTGCACTCGCATGTTCTTTGAAGCATTGGTCACAATAGTCAATATGTGGAGTCAACCTAAGTGTCCATAAAGGGATTAGTGGATTAAAAATATTATATATATATATGTATATATATATATATGTGTGTATATATATATATATATACACACACACATAAGAATATCATTAAGCCATTAAAAAAAAGAATTCTTTCATTTTTGAAAACATGCATAAACTTGGAGGCCATTATCCTGAGTGAAATAAGCCAGGAGCAGCAAGACTACTGTATAACCTCACTTATATGAAGTATCCAAAATAGTCAAACTTATAGAAACAGAATATAGAATGTTGGCCAAAGGGTAAAAAATTTCAGTTAAACAAGAGGAATAACTTTTTAGAGCTCTATAGTATGATGAGTATAATTAATAATAATGTATTATAAATTTCAAAATTGCTAAAAGAATAGATTTTAAGTATTCTCACAACAAAGAAATGATATGTATGTGAGGTCATAGATATGTTAATTAGCTTCATTTAATTATTCCACAAAGCATACCCATATTAAAACATCACGTTGTACTTCATAAATATATTTAATTATTTACAAATTAAAATCTAAATAATAAAAATAATAAAAAAAAACTAAAATAGTTTTTAAAACTTCCCCTACCTTGAGCTCATGGCACTCACTGATCTGCCTTCAAATACATGAAATCATACCATATGTTGTCATTTGTGTCTAGCTTCTTTTATACATTATTATTTTTTAGATATTCATCTATCATGTGGAAATAAAGCTGGGGTACATTTTATTTTGTTGCTTTTCATTTATTGTATGAATATACCACGAATTTGTTTATTCATTCACAAAATGATGGTCGTTTTACTTGTTTTCTGTTTTGGGATATTACAATTAAAATTGCTATGAACATTTTAGTCATTGTCATGTGACACAAATTTGATTACATATATATGTAGCTTTGAAAGAATCTGCCAATGTGTCATATATTCCATTTCATGTTAAAATTTGTGCATGGTATGTGAAAATTGCCCAGATAAATTATTTCCCATGAGGATATGGGAACTCATATTTTGGATATATATATATATATATGTGTATATATATATATATATGTGTATATATATATGTGTATATATATATATATGTGTATATATATATGTATATCTCCAAATATATATATATGCATATATATATATTTAACCACTGAGTTACCTTGCTACCATTGTGAAGAAACAATTAATTACCTTGCTACCATTGTGAAGAAACAATTATCCACATATGTGCAGGTCTATTTCTAGATTCTGTGTTCTGTTCATTGCTCTATATGTTTATCTTTTCTTTATTAATATACTTTAATAGTGAGTCTCAAAAGCACATATTGTGTGCCTTCGTTTTAGTACTTATTTTCTAAATTTATTTTTGCTATTCTAGACCCTTTACACTTCCATATAAATATTTCATTCAGCTTGTAAATTTTTATGAAAACCCTTTTGGGGTTTTTGATTGGAATTTTATTAAATAGATAAGTTGGGTGGAATTGACATCTTAGCAATACTGAGTATTCTGATCCAGGAGGATGGTATATATCTTCATTTATTTAGGTCTTATAATTTATATTAAAGTTCAATGCTGTCATGGTTCTGAGTATACAGGTCTTACACATATTAAATTATTTCTAAGAGTTTCGTATTTTAATGCTGTGCTTAATGGTATGTTAAAATTTCAATTAGCGTGTTTTAATTCTTCATACAGACCTTATCACTATTTGTTATTTCTGTGTTGATGTATTTCAAAGCCTTCAGTATATTTCCTTTTTTTAATCTCCACTGAAATTCATTAAGTAGGCTTCATCAGTACAAGTACCTTTTGTATTTTGATCACTACTATATCCTCAGTTCTGTAAAAATACTGGTGCACAGTAATTTCTCAATAATAATTTATTCCTGAATGAATGCATCATACATGAGACCTTGTAAAAATTGTCTAATCTTTCTGGGACTTACATTTCCATATATACATGTATACACACACACACACACACACACACACACCTATATATAGAATATAGATATAGATATATGTAACATACATATTAATAATGTAATATTGTACTCTAATATATGTGGAATAAAATATAACAATAGTACTTACCCTCCCTGGGTTTTATCACTGTTAAATCATATGATTTTTAAAGAAAATTCTTAGCATGGCCTGAAAGATGGCATTTTACAATTTCTAATTTTTAAAATAATATTATCAAAGACATCAGGATTGCTATGGCTGATTGAGTAACAGATATAACATATTTATTGTAGTTTAGCTCTTGCTAGAATGACATGGTGTCATTATTATTTATGTTCTCTGTTGAACTAGATTGAAATAGATTGTCGAACGAAATTAATTACAGCTTTAAAAAGTGCTATGCAAGTCAATTTTTAAAATTAGATTTCTTAGCATATGAATTCACTCTATCACTAATAACTACCCCCAAATTTATTTGTTAAATATATGAAAATAATTAAGCTCATATTTTAAGTAAACATTCCAATTATAAATTTGGGACTAGTTCTCTGGGACTCTTCATCCTGAGTCCAGCGTTGTTAGTATTTTTTCATTTTGTAAAAATACCTCATTTTTATTTTAAAAATCATTTGAGTTAGTGATCTTAGAAATATAGGTATTAGACCAATCTACCTTCTCACCTCAGCAAAGATATGCTGAAAATATGTTTTTTAAATCAAGAAACAAGCGGTATTTCACTAAACAAATTACAAAGATTTGTAATCTTTGAACTACACATTTTGAAAAGCAAACTCTGACTCTATTTCACAACTGCAAGGGTGTACCCTAAATATGTACATATGCACACATATATATGTGTGTGGATAGATAGATAGATAGATAGATAGATAGATAGATAGATAGATAGATAGATAGAAGATAGATAGATAGATAGATAGATAGATAGATAGATAGATAGATAGAGTTGTTGCTTGTTTGTTCAGAGCTAACTTCAGCTTGGAAAGAAGTGGAACGTTTGGAATGTGAAAGCAACCACTAGATGGTGCCGTGTATCCTGAACACGAGAAATGTCAGAAACTAGGAGAATGACAATTTGGAATCTTGCATTACCATGGTGACCTACTTGGCTTGTTGTGGTTGTTTTTCCCTAGGTCATTTTTCCCCTCTCTGTCCTTTCTAAATACATGAATTAACTGTTTTATGCACATGGTTATACATTGTGCCAATGGAAAAATAAATAAGAAATGCACTGACTATCTTCAGCATCTCTTTGTGTAATGTCCTATGCATGTAGCTTCTAAGGAGGATGAAAAAGGAAGTTTAAGCCATGCGATTTGTCATGACAGAATCTACAGTCTAGGTTAAGACATAATATAGGACAAGTAAAAAAAAAAAACAAAATAAACTAGCAATATCAGGAAACATTTGCTTGTATATTGAATTGGAGCTTTTCTTGGTAAATGTGATTGGATATGTAGAACTCTATATGATGAATTAAGAGATACAGCTCTTTAATGTAGTGTCATTAATTTGCTGTATTTCTTGAAACATTTTTTAAATTTTTCCTGTTTACAAATGTGTGTGTGTTGGATAGAGTAATCTCTGGTGTCACTCAAATCGAATATAATATGATTTTTCCAATGCTATAGGAATAGCTTAAAATATAATTTTAGGCCATAATAGAAAAATTATCATCACTGTTTCTTAAAACGTATTTCATATTTGAAAATGTAAAGTTCTGAAGAATAGGCAGTATTTGGATCGGAGAAGAGAAAAGAAAAACATGCTTGTCAAACCTAAGTTCTGACATGGACCTTTGGCAATTTACATTAAATGTGAGGTGTATTCCTTCAGGTAAAAATATTTTAAGTGTTTTTAAAAACTTAGAATGAGAACATGGGAGAGACAGTGATCATATATCCAATATTTTAAATAAGGTTATGATCCTGAGAGTTGTACTGATAAAATAAAAACAAAGTTGAATTCTGTAGAGAAATACCCTACAAATTTAGGTGTCTCATAAACCAAAACGAATGAGAAGTGTTTGGAAATCTTGATGTAGCATTATTACATAAAAAAACATATAGCTCACTTTTTCTCAGTGTGTGTGAAAACCCTCTGCTGTGAACTGAATGTGCATGCGCCACCCCCCACCCCGAAATTCATATGTCAAAAACCGAATCCTCAGTGTGATGGCATTTGGAGGTGGGACCCTTGGTACTTACTCCACTGGTAGGGTAATTAGTGTTAGATTAGGCCATGAGGGTGAGGCCCTCCTGGAAGAATTAATGAATGTCTTCATGAAAAGAGGATTAACCAGGAGGAGGGCCCTTACCAGAACTTGACCATGCCTGCACCCTGATATCACAGACTTCCAGCCTCCAGAACTGTGAGAAATAAATGTTTCTTGTTTAAGCCACCCAGTCTGTGATATTGTTATAGCAGTCCAAAGTGACTGACGTAGTTCCTGTTTCAGAATCAACGGAGTTAGAATTGGAGCTTCATTGGCTTCACCTGATGCCTGTGATAGACATTCCATACCTAAATTTCTAATGAAAGACCAAGTAAGTGAGTAAATGAAGAAGGGAGTAATAGATGAGGACATAGGGAAAATTTAAGCCTTCTAGTATTAAGAAGGTGGATTTCATGGCAAGCCAGTGGAGTAAGTATATTACATAAGGTATAGTCCTCATGTTCCTTTCACAAACCATTATACAATTTGGCATATAACTTCTTTTTAAATTTTTTTCCAGTCTCATATTTTAAACTCTCAGAGAGCCATTCATTAACCCTATCTTAAGTAGTTCACTCTTTCTCTCATACTACCTTACTCATTTCTCTTACTACCTATGACACTGAGTGATTTTCTCACTTATTTTTGCAGTTTCTTATTTCACCTCCCCCACCAGATATTAGACCTCTAGAGGACACATTCAGTGATTGTGTTTTTCAGTTAGTCACTTATGAAGCTTGGAGCTGGAATGTAAAGATTCTCCTTCCCAGGTAAAGATGAAGCTCCTCTACATTCGTGCAAAATGACCTTAGAAAATGGAATATTGCTGGAAAACAAATATCCATTAAACTGTGAATATACTAAATGATAATGAATTTACTTCTTTACCCACAGAGACTTTTTAATAATATGCATTTTAAAAACAGAAGTATAATACGCTTAAGTCACATACTTCAAATAAAAATGCAAATGTTTCCATCCCCTCAGATATTTTCCTAGTGCCCTTTCCCGGTCAGCACTCCTCAAAAGTAACTATTATTCTAACTTCCATAAACAGAGATTAGTTTATACTGACTTTGAACTTTCTGTAAACCAAATTATAAAATATCAAGTTTTTGAGTCTACTTTTGTTGAAGATGATGTTTTTGAGATTAAACAATATTGTTTTGAGTATCAGTGATCTGTTCTTTGTTACAGCTTAATAGTGTTCCAACTTATGGATTTTCCATATTTTATGTATCCATTGCGTGTAGATAAACTTACATGTTTCACAGTTTAGGGATATTTTGAGTAAAGCTGCTATGAATGTCCTTGTACATACCATTTTAATCTGCATGCTTTTCATAATTTCTTTACATATTTCAGTTTTAGACATACATATTAAATATTTTAACTATGTTACCTATCTTTCCTCAAATCCATGCTTTTTATTCTTTTTCTGCTTTTTGGCAGAAATTTGATTGAATATTTTCTATTACCCTGTCTTAGAAATTACTAATCCTACTTCCTACTCTGTGTAGGCTGCAGTTAAATTCAAATTCATCTATTGAGTTCTTAAATTTACATGTTGCATATTACATTTCTAAATGTTTGATTGTGTGGGGAGTGGTGCGGGTGGTTGAGTGGGTTATGCTCTCCTTTGCATTCCTCCACTTTTAATGTACCATTTACTCTTTCGTAGTTATCTTAAGGCCCTTGTTGACTTACTCCAAACCTGGATCATTTCTGGTTATTAGTACTTTATTCTGCTTCTGTCATAGGCTTGGTGTTAGGTTTCATTAGGGTAGTTCCATATGAGCTTTGTTCTTATTGGAGGGTACAGATTTTATCTCAAGGTGTTAACCTTATGCTTAGGGCATAGTATTTCTGGAGTCTTATCTTAAAGCCAGTAGCGTTCACAGAGATTTCTCTACTTTGATTGGGTTGGAACTTCAGTGTCTCCCCAACAATTTGAGACGTTTTTCTGCTTTTAGCCTCTCAGCACTATTCTCTGCTAAGACTTCCAGAGATACGCTTTGCATGTTAACAGTTTAGAAGTTGGTCCAGGATTCAAAGTGAGCTTTCATTCAGATCGTCAATGTTCCTTCTCTATATGTTTATTCTCAGCATTCTACCTCCAAATCCCAATAACTTCTGTAACCCATGCACACATATTTTTCCACATGCTAATCTCTGATTGGGGTCTGTTTCCATGAATTATGGTTTTGAAAATGTCCTTAAGGAAACAGCAAAGGAGAATGAATGCTTCCCTGTGTTGTGTGCTAATACCTGCAAGGAATTGTTAACAATATTTTGTCTAGCTGTTGTAGTTAGTTACAGCGGGAGGCTATGTCTAATATTTGTTAATCTATCATAACTGGTACTAAACATTTTCTGAGACATCCTAATTTGTAAAGTACAAGCCATAGAAAATGTATTATATCTTTTTTATTATCTGTTCAATATTTTGTAACAAATATAATAGCACCTTTATTTGCAAGTTACTTTTAAGCACTGGGGATACATATGTAGAAAAACAAGTATAGACCATACCTTCATGTAGCTTGGCTAGAAAAATATCAATTAAATAAAAATGTGCCAAAAAATATTTAATCCAAGTATTATACGTGGAACAGTTAAAATTAGAGCTTACTTAAAATGTATAATACACAGACTCCCCAAATCAGTGTATAAATACAAGTAAATTAGTCAAGTTAGCCTCTTGAGATTTCCTAAAGTTACTATAGAACTGCGTGCATTTACAATAGTTTGGAGAGCAGTCATATAAGTGAAAGTGGGCAGTGTATTTCTTGCAACTATCAAGAATACATTTTTAAAGTGTCTTGAAAACATTTTCGTATTTGTAATGTGAAATGCCAACATATAAGCTGAAAGAGAATTATACACTTAAATTATGCAGTTTTCTTCAGACTATGAGTTCAGCTTTATCCAATTGAAGGCGGCAAGTAAATGTATTTAGGTGAAGTGCAGCTATAGGGACCAAGTATGACATAAGAGTTTCTAGTTGAACATTTCTTCTCTTGGGGGATAAAACAGTTTCATGAAAACATTTTTTTGGAAGTTGTTTTTCAAAAGTCTGTGTTCATTGGAAAAGTGCATTTTATTGCGTGAAAATAATAAGCCTTTCTCACAGCAACTAACCACAAACCCATTTTCCCACAGCCTCTTCTGAACTATTCACAAAAGTAGAAATTTAATACGAGGTTCACATGATAGTCAGAAGACAATATATGTAATTTAATTACTCAAATTAAGTGTTTTAAATAATATTTGGAGTATGATCCAAAAATTGAGTCACTATTTCTTTAAGCACTATTCTACCATCAAATGGTCAGACTTGACCAGGTAAAATTGAGATTCCAATGAGTGAGGTTTGTGGCCCTAGAGAAAAGAATCTCAATTTCATCCTTAATTATCATTAAGAGACTTGGAACTCTTTTTACAGTTCTTCAAAAGCAATATTAAAACTAGACTTTTGGTGTTATTATGCATTATTTTATGTGTTAAAATCAGGGACAAAGGAAGTATTTTCAAGAAACTGTGGAGAATTTTTTTGCAAATAATTTGTAAAATGTTTAGTCTTTCCTAGGCTTCTGGAGTCAATTTCTTTGGTTTAATAAAATTTGTAAACTCTGAGAAGCTGTATTTAGTTTTCATCCATAGTTCAGTAGAAATTCCTTATCCATAGACAATTGAACACAGTATAAAATAGCAAATTTACCTACACATATACAATATAGGAAATTGACTAATAGCACAAACATCAAATCAGAGCCTCAAATTGATTTCCTTTTCTGTTTTTGATTTAAAAGTCTCCAAATACAGAGTGAAACAGTAAGAGAAGGAAGAGGAGAAGACCAATTTGACAATTAAAAAAAAAAAAAGGTGCTTCATGAAGGACAGAAGGTTGAAACTCCAGCTTTCTCATTGGTGACAAGGGGTGAAGACTGCTGTATCACCCACTGCTCAGTGTTGTTTGGGGCTGTTAACAAAGCAGAATAAAGCCAACACGGAGGCTTTTCTCTGTGTGGTTCACAGAGCCAAGCGTTACTAAATAGCACCATGTGCTGGCAATGGGGGTGGGTGACTTGGAACTTGTTTCTTTTTGTCAATTTTCTTTAAATCTGGATTGTCAGCTGAGTAAATATTTGACCTGTGAGGCAAATCATTGAACATGCAAGAATGAGAGTGGATAAGTGGGTTTATGTTCCTCATTTTCAGCAATTTGCTTATCTGCATCAGAAGAGACAGAAAAATATTCCAAACTCTTCTGGAGTCTTCATACCCATTAGCAGAATCACCACAAGTCACTTACTAAAATTTTTCAGTATTATAACATACCCCTCAGCAAATATCATCAAACTTTGATGTGCACACCCATATGTAACCCTATCCTGAAAACTGCCTGCAAATAGTTATTACAGGTTAGTTTTCAGATTATTTTCAAAGTGAAATACACATACACACACCACCACCACCACCAAAAACTAATTCTATGATAAGTGGAATCTGGTAAAAAGTCTCCCCTTCATTCTGTTTCCCATTCCTCAGTTCCCTTCCACCATAACCACTTGTACCATTTTAATGTATCCTCCAAAAGATCTTCAGTGCATATGCAAATATAATCTTGTTATATAAATAATAGCACCCATTTTGATTCTTTTATTACATTATCATACTTTTATTCTTCATTTAACAATGTAATTTGAAATTAATCCCATAACAGTACAAATAGAGCAGTTTCACATTTTAATGATGGCATATTTTCTGTTATATATGGATATATCATGACTTTTTCAGCCGGTACCATATGGGTGAGTAGATGGATAGCTTCGACAATTTCTTGTTTATTTGCTTTTACAACTAATCATAAAATGAATATACTTTATATATATATTTGTGCCAGTATGTGAATATATATGTCAGGTTTTTCAGGTTTAATCTCCAAAGATAGTATGGCTAATTTATACTGTTACTAGTGAGCATGCAAAAACACAAAACTACTTATAACTGCTTTATATTGGCTCTCTAATTGCACATTCCTTCATCCCACCAAATTATCTGTTTTACTGGTATGACTTCTACACTTTTTCTCTGGCTACTAACTCCATCTCAGCATCAGCTCTCTGGATCTTGATTAAATAGGTTGTCTTAACATACTTTGCCCCACTCTCAGTGGGAATAATCACTAATACCTCAGAAAGCTAGAAAGCCCTAGTGTAGAATTTTGACAGCATCTCCCTTTCTGTTCTGTTGCTTAAAATATTTCTAAATCATGAAAAACGGGGATAAATTCATCTTTTCAGATTTAGTTTAGTTCACTCTTCAATGCCATTTTAATATTTATATTATAATCATCCTTTGGGTTTTAGGAAAAAAATAATTTAATAATAAGTTTGTCACTTGTATTGTGATATGTAAATTGAATAATTACTCACTTTTTAATGCAGCACATTGACATTTGTTTCAACCACCTATTCTTCCTTGAGGTTGTATTAATTTTAGCATTACATTCTCTAGGTGGGAAGAGGAATAGTTTCTTCTAGCCTGGAAAGATGACATGTGACAGTTTACACCTTTTGTATCAATTCACATAAGTAACTAAAGCACATAATTAATCTTTTTTGTTGTTGTTGCTACCATTAATGTAAAATGGTAACCACAGATGAGGAACTACATCCTCTCCTCTAAAAATTGTAATTTTTATAAAAATTATAATATTTCTAAATGTCAAAGGAACCAAATGCTTGATTACTCAAAATCCACATGCAAATTTTATTGACTTAATTGTGTGAAAGAAAGGGGAAAGATACTTCAAAACTTGATATAATTGCATGTAGGTATCAATAACAGTAGATTGATTTAGCTCTGCCATTTTAAATTTGATATAGTTTGGCTGTGTCCCCACCTAAATCTCATCTTGAATTGTAGCTCCCATAATTCCCTCATATTGTGGGAGGGACCCAGTGAGAGATAATTGAATCATGGGGACAGTTTTCCCCATATTGTTCTCATGGTAGTGAATCATGAGATCAGATGGTTTCATAAGGAGAAACCCCTTTTGCTTGGTTCTCATTCTCTTCTTTTATCCGCCACCATGTGAGATGTGCCTTTTGCCTTTCAACATGATTATGAGGCCTCTCCGGCCAAGTGGAACTGTGAGTTCATTAAACCTCTTTCTTTTGTAAATTGCTCAATCTTGGGTATGTCTTTATCAGCAGCGTGAAAACAGACTAATATATTAAATTGGTGCCAGGAGAATGGGGCACTGCTGAAAAGATACCCAAAAATACAGAAGCAGCTTTGGAACTAGGTAACAGGTGGAGGTTGGAACAGTTTGAAGGGCTCAGAAGAAAACAGGAAAATGTGGGAAAGTTTGGAACTTCCTCAAGACTTATTGATTGGGTTTGCCTAAAATGCTGATAGTGATATGGACAATAAAATCCAGGTTAAGGTGGTCTCAGATGGAAATGAGGAACTTGTTGGGGACTGGAGCAAAGGTGATTTATTATGTTTTAGCAAAGAGACTGGTGGCATTTTGCCCCTGCCCTAGAGATTTGCGGAACGTTGAACTTGAGGGAGATAGTGGAATAAATTTCTAAGCAGCAAAGCATTAAAGAGGTGATTTGGGTACTGTTAAAGGCATTCAGTTTTATAAGAGAAGCAGAGCATAAAAGTTTGGAAAGTTTGCAGGCTGACAATCCTGTCTGTCTGTCTATCTATCTATCTATCTATCTACCTGTCATCTATCTATTATCTATCTATCTATCTATCTATCTACCTATCTATCTATCTATCTCTATCATCTATCTACCTATTTATCTGTCTATCTATCTGATTTATTGTAATGGATTGGCTTACATGATTAAGTGAGATACCTGGCTCAGCAAGTTCGAAGTATAAAAAAAAATAATTTTTGTATTTTTAGTAGAGAGGGGTTTCATTATGTTGGCCAGGCTGGTCTCGAACTTCTAACCTCAAGTCATCTTGTTGGCCTCCTATGTTGGCCTCCCAAAGTGCTGGGAGGAGTAAGCCACTGCTCTTGGCTTCACTTTCTTTTATTCATTTAATTTGTAATTTACCTAGAATTTATATAGAAAATAAGAAAGTTACTTCATTTCTTTTCCTAAATAATTAACTGTGCCCCGTCAACTTTTGTATAATTCTAAATTCTCCCCAGCAAAAATTTCGATGACACATTCATTGTATTCCATGTTATTACATACATTTATTTTTATGATGTTGAACCTGTTATTGCCTTAGTATTTTTCAATTTAAATTTGTAGCTCCGCGTAGCAATATCCAGTATCTTACAGGATAATCATTCCTTAAACTTCTTCAAAACGTTTATAGAAATTATTTTCTTAAGTTATTGGGGTACAGGTGGTATTTGGTTACATAAGTAAGTTATTTCCTGGAGATTTGTGAGAACTTGGTTCACCCATCACCCAAGCAGTATCCACTGCATCATGTTTGTTGCCTTTTATCCCTCGCCCCCCTCCCACTCTTCCCTTCAAGTCCCCAAAGCACATTGTATCATTCTTAGGCCTTTGCATCCTCATTGCTTAGCTCCCACATGTCAAATTTTTACAATCTACCCATCTGACAAAGGGCTAATATCAGGAATCTACAAAGAACTTAAACAAATTTACAGGAAAAATCAAACAACCTCATCAAAAAGTGGACGAAGGATATGAACAGACACTTCTCAAAAGAAGACATTTATGCAGCCAACAGACACATGAAAAAATGCTCATCATCACTGGCCATCAGAGAAATGCAAATCAAAACCACAATGAGATACCATCTCACAACAGTTAGAGGAAACTCACACAGTTTCCTCATACCAGGAAACAACAGGTGCTGGAGAGGATGTGGAGAAATAGGAACCCTTTTACACTGTTGGTGGGACTGTAAACTAGTTCAACCATTGTGGAAGACAGTGTGGTGATTCCTCAAGGACCTAGAACTAGAAATACCATTTGACCCAGCCATCCCATTACTGGGTATATACCCAAAGGATTATAAATCATGCTGCTATAAAGACACATGCACATGTATGTTTATTGTGGCACTATTCACAATAGCAAAGACTTGGAACCAACCCAAATGTCCAACAACGATAGACTGGATTAAGAAAATGTGGCACATATACACCATGGAATACTATGTAGCCATAAAAAAGGATGAGTTCATGTCCTTTGTAGCACATGGATGAAGCTGGAAACCATCATACTCAGCAAACTATCACAAGGACAGAAAACCAAACACCTCATGTTCTCACTTACAGGTGGGAATTGAGTAAGGAGAATACTTGGACACAGGGTGGGGAACACCACACACCACGGCCTGTCATGGGGTGGAGGAGGGAGAGGGATAGCATTAGGAGATATACCTAAAGTAAATGATGGGTTAGTGGGTGCAGCACACCAACATGGCATGTGTATACATATGTAACAAACCTGCATGTTGTGCACATGTACCCTAGAACTTAAAGTATAATAATAATGATAAAAGAACTTGTTGTTTGTTTTAATTTGATGTACTTGGTAACTTGGAAAACTAAAATATAGATTAAAATGATTCTGTCAATTAATTTAACCTATCTTTCTAAATTTTATTTTTAAAGTGCAGGAGCATAATGTGACTTTCAATTATGTTTATATATTCTTCTAATCACCTTTCTAAAATTTTAAAGTATATTCCATAGAGCTCTTATGAATTATTATGAATATATATATATACATACATACATACATAGCTTTCTTTGAGAGCACCAAATAAGTAGTTAAAGCAATATAATCTGAAAATATTCCATTCTTAAAAAAAAGTGTGAAGTATTTAGGAAAGGAGTGACATATTTATTTCTTTGTTTTAAATAAATAGGTTTTTTGGTTGCTAGAGTTTGATTTTGTGTCTTTGTATATATTGAATTATTTGGTTGTTTGTAGTTGAATAGTTCTCTCCTTTTTATTTCTAAAATGTTACATCATTTGTCAGCCATAACTTTTCATAATTTTTATCATTTTCAGTAAGTATATCTCTTTTATGACATGCCTATTTGCTAGGTTTCACTAGGAAATGTTAATCAACAGTCACAATAATACTTGAGTTTTTCTTTTTTTCTTCACTTTGCTTTCTTTGTTATTGTTTCTCTGTTTCTTTTTGATTCTTTGTTAATTTTATTTACCAAAGTTTTCTCATATGATTATTATTAGTTTCAAATCTTGTCTTAATTCAGGTTTAATTTTCTTAGAGTTCCAAGATTTATTATTTTGTAGAGTCTACAATTGTAACTTTTAATTCCTCTTTGACTAAATATTTAGAAGTGTTTAAAATAAAGTGTTTTGTTTATTTGTTTTTTCTTTGCTTTTTCTATTATTAATAAGCAACATTATCATTTCACTGTAGTCAAAGAAGGAGGCTTATAGAAATTATACTTTCTGCATAATTTAAAAAGTCTGTTTTATGCTCTGGTCATAACATAAATAAAATTTTAATGGTAACACGTACAACATTGAGTCTTTATATAAAATACATACAAACCTATATAAATAAAAGTACAAATATCTGTGTTTATGCGTTTTACTACTGAAATATTATCAGTGTGTATTTTTTCATTTTGTATTTGATTGAGACAAGGAATTGTTTTGATTGAGACTTATCAGCCTGAAAGATAAGTCTCAATGAGAATCATTTTTTATTTCAAACTAAAACAAACTGCTTAGTATCTTTTAAATTTACTTTTTTAAATTTATACAATTATTTATTTAAAACTCAATGGTCTTGTTTTATTTTTCTTTGAATTTTTATGGTAATTTATATTTAAAGATTATGTGTCTGCTTATCTCATAATCATACAATGGAATTATTTAATCTTTTCTTCAAATATGAGAGTTTAAATATTTTCTGCTTGTCATATGTCCTTGAACAAATTATTACTCTCTCTAAGCTTGATTTCTTCATCTATAAACTAGAAGACCTAATACTAAGCAGTTATTTTGAAGTCAGATATTCAATTTTAAATTTACCTAGTGCTCTCATTGAAGTTTTCTAATATAATTTAATCTTACATTGTGAGCGTAATTAGGCACTGTTTTACTATTTTATCTCTAATATGTAAAGCTGGGGAAGTATCATACTTCAAATGTCCTTTAACTTCCTCACACTTTGCCACTCTCAAGTCACATAACTAGCATAAATTTTATTCAATTATTTAATATATACTATCAAAAAAGGATGCTAAATAAGATTATTTCTATTTCAATTTTATCTGTAATACTAAAGCAGAAAAATTTCAAGTAACAACCCCATTTCTAATTAAAGAGTTAGATCTACTTAAAGAGTTAGATCTCCATAATTTTTATCATTTTCAGACTGAGTTCTAGCCTCTCCCCTTTTCCGATAGTCTTGAAAAAAGTCTCCCTAGTATATTTAACTTTGCCCAGTGCAGTTTATGCTTTGACAAAATCAATGATATTCAAATCTGTATTCTAGTTTTTGTTTCTCTCATGAGTTCTGTTTCAAATTTCCAAATGGCTAGATGTCTTCGTGACAACTCAAACTCAACATGTCCAATCATGAATTCTCCTTTTCCGGCTCCTATTTCTATTTTTCCCTATGATAACTTCATATATCTCCCTTCTGTCATTTATAGCAGACTCATCATGCTTCCAACATAGTGCTAATATCAAACTTCCATTGATTCATTCAAGTTGACCTAGCAGAAGATCCAAGCATGTCTTTTTATTCTCTTCTTTCTCTTTAACTCTAAATTGCATCTCTTTTTGGACTATTTACCATTTAAGAGATATATCGGGTATGATCTTCCTTCTTGTCCTATTTATCTCTTAAGCCCAAGAATGCTATTTCCACTTATGAAACAATTAATAACATACGTATGGCCATCTGTTAATTCCTAGACAACATGCTATATCTTCTCTGAAGTTTTTTCTGTTTCTTAATGAATAAAATCTCTTTTTCCATGGTACTCACAGTCACATTTGCTTTATAATGTGGGTGTTTTAAAAATCTTCTTGTATTTTAATTCATAATATGTATCTACCTCACAAGATTGTAAATCCCCAAAGGAAAATAATCATATTTTATTCATTTTCCTTTTTGAAATTCTAACCTTTTTACATTATTTATCTAATTCTACAATATGCAGTAGCACTATGAAAATTGCTAAATATTCACTTATGAACAAACTAAAAATAGTCTTTACCCTGGAATGTACGTATAGATAGGGATAAAAATCATTATAAATAATTATGAAAATAAAAATCATGCCTTGAAAGAAAATAACAAATCAACCATATATATTTGATATAGTAGTCAAGATTAGCACCTCTAAAAATATGATTTTTAGCCTGACATGTGAATAAAGGACAAAGACCAGCAATGGGAATAGAGGTATGTACATAAGACTAAAAGAAGGTATAGGGTTATGGGTTGATGTGCAATATGCGAAAGACTACATAGATGGGAAGAGCTTGGTATAATCAATAAGAAGAAAAAAAACTTAGTGGCTGCAGCTTTGTACTATGTGCAGTATATTCTTATGAAAGGTTAGTTAAAATGTAATTTAAAATACATATTGAAGAATGTGGATATTCCTGTATAGTTAAGAACCAATTTGGAATACAGAACCTGGTGGCTTAATTGAGAGAATCTAACATAGGGAACTAGTTGGTAAAATGTTTGGAAGAACTAAAAGTGCAAACAGTGTACTCTGAGTCAACAAAAAAGAAAAATTAGCACAGCAGATTAGAGACCAACCCTAGTGCTAAAGAGAGAAAGGGAGAAAGGAGTGTAAGAAAGAGAAACCCTCAACCTGGAGGACATACTGTGAGCAAAAACTCCCAAGGGAGCTGGAACTTTAGAGAACGCTGAATTACGGTACTGCTGCAGCTCCATTGGAAAGAAAGAAGGAGATAAATACTCTGACATTTCCCCTCTGCCCTTCAAAATTCTTCCAGTGTTTCATTAGCTAAACCTAGCTGAAAGTCATTTAGGAGGGACTGTGGAATGTGTAGTATGTCAGTCATTTACAATCCAAAGCAGAACAAGGGTAGATCTGGCAAGGGATATGAAAGTAAAGAAGTAACTGACCAGCACAAGGCCTAATGAGAGTATTAGACATTAAAAATTTCAAATTCATGAATGCTTTCTTTTTTTTTGTATTAATTTCTTTTTCTTTTTTTTTTAATTTATTTTTATTATTATACTTTAGGTTTTAGGGTACATGTGCACAATGTGCAGGTTTGTTACATATGTATCCATGTGCCATGTTGATTTCCTGCACCCATTAACTTGTCATTTAGTATTAGGTATATCTCCTAATGCTGTCCCTCCCCCCTCCCCCCACCCCACAACAGTCCCCGGAGTGTGATGTTCCCCTTCTTGTGTCCATGAGTTCTCATTGTTCAATTCCCACCTATGAGTGAGAACATGCGGTGTTTGGTTTTTTGTCCTTGCGATAGTTTACTGAGAATGATGTTTTCCAATTTCATCCATGTCCCTACAAAGGACATGAACTCATCATTTTTTATGGCTGCATAGTATTCCATGGTGTATATGTGCCACATTTTCTTAATCCAGTCCATCGTTGTTGGACATTTGGGTTGGTTCCAACTCTTTGCTATTGTGAATATTGCTGCAATAAACATATGTGTGCATGTGTCTTTATAGCAGCATGATTTATAGTCCTTTGGGTACATACCCAGTAATGGGATGGCTGGGTCAAATGGTATTTCTAGTTGACTGTTTCAGTTTTGTTCAAAAGCCTAGTCTTCAGGATTTATCTATTAACCTTTTCATTTACTTGCAAGAATATTTTGTAGCAACATAAAAAGTGATGCATGCACACTAAGACCACAATTTCAACAGGTGTAATAAAAATAGTGATAAATATCCATTTTGAAAATGGTATGATGTGTATTAAACAAAAAGTTAAATTATGCAGATTGGAAATCCTTGGGCATGAGGATGTTTTAAAAACTTAGAAATAACAACACAAACAAGGAATGATAGACCACCAAAAGAGGTGTTAGAGAGTTTATGTGTTTATGTGCATATTTGAATACACACAAATAGAGTCATTCATAAGTAAATATCCAATCAAATTTTATATTTTTCTTTAAGCATAAAATTTATGTGGAAAACATGTATATTAAAATAATAGGTGTTTTCTTTCTTAATAAATTTAATATGAATTTAAGATAGACACATTCATTTTTTATAGATTCAAAGTTCTAAATTACTGAATAAGAATAAAAAAGATTGAAAACTTTTGACAAGTGTAAATAATTACAAAACAGCTAGGAAAATATTTCTTCAAAGATTTTATGCACTTCTAACACTTTCTTAACAAAGCAGTGACTTTGAATTGTCCATATTAACTGACAACAGTAAGCTGTATACGTGTACTAACAATTTATACTGTTTTATGATAATTAATACTGTTTTATAAGATTTATACAAATAACAATATTAAATCAGTGTCCAGTGACCAAAAAATATTGTTATCTTATAACTAAAAACAGAAAACATAGTAAATAGAAAAAAAATTGAGATATTAATACTTTAATTCACAATTTAAAAATCACCCCATTAACAAAGAATGACCATTAACAAAGAATGGCCAAGGAAACCAACAAGTCGTTAAACAATAATTATGATTTTCTTAAGATGTGAATTAAATTTTAATTAAAGGAACATTCCTGATAATTTTGAACTTCATATATTCATACATACATACACATACACACACACACACACACACACACACACACACACGCATATTTATCTTGTGTATAGGCAGACTGTCCATATAGACACTACATAATGTGTCAAGTATTATTCAAAATATTTATTTGAAATAATAAATGAACATAATGGGTGCTGAATAATCAGATACATTTTTCTCAAGGCAAAATTTCATAAAATGGCATTTGCCTCTACTTATGATTAATAATCCATAGGTTTTAATAGAAGTCTGAAACATGAGAAAATTATAGCATGAATCATAGGATATTTTTAACCTCATAAAACATAGCCTGAAAATATCATCACATATACAGTAAGCATAGAACCATTACTGCTCAAAATTGAAGACTGTGTCCCTAAAGAGAAAAAATAACAAAAGCAGTATGTGTTTCCTTGTAAATTTAGATACTAATGGGAAGTTAACCATATTTTTAGATACAGATACAGATTTTAAATCATTTATCTAATACCAAAACTATATGAGACTTAAGTATCATGATTTCTATACTCTCCTGAAAATTAAGTTTTCAAAACCATCTAGATTAGTGACTGACTCAAATACCACTTTAATCTATATTAAGCATTACTGTATGGGCTTCATAGTGGTTAGAAACATTATGGATTAAGAATATATCAACAGAGTGTAGGCTTCAGTTTATTTCATTTTTAATCTGGCATTATTTCCTCATAAATCATATTACAGGTTTTTGATTTCCTTCAGAGGGAAAATTTATGCCTTGTTTTCAGACAGATGGGGGAGGGCAGAAACTTGCCCTATGCCTGCTTTTTCTTAATTGCCTTCAGCTCAAAATAATCCTTATGCCAGACTGGCATATTTTTTGGAGGCATATTTTAATCTCCTGCAACCATAAGATCTTTCAAAGAGTAGATAAATATCTACTCTTTATTAAAATAAAATGAACAAATTATTCATAAAGTACTTTAGGCTAAAAGCAACATAGTCTATACTAAAAACCAAACTAAATCATACAAATTAACCATTGGAATACTTCTAAAGAGCAAGGAGGTTCTAAATATGTCACGTATTCATTAAATATAATAAAAGGCAAACTATATTATTTACTATAAAAGTTAAATAATTCTGACATTGGATAAAATCAATGCAAACAAACCATGCTTATCTTACCATAGAATATTTACATCATTGCTTGTGAGACAATTTTAAAGACATCAGCTGATACTACGTTCATTAAAGACATTAATAGGATGACTTTAGTGAGAATACTCCTAAATTGAGAGCCAGAGGCAGTATGGTGTCTGTGTACGGTATTTTCATAAAGTTCTCTTGTAAAGGGCTTGGAACCTTTGAGAAAGATACATATTAATAACTATAACTGTGAAATAGATATATTTTTCTCATTGGTAGAAAATTGAACTTTACCATGAAAACTATGTGTAGAAAATAATGCAATAATTTTGGAGAAGTGTACCAGAAGTTTTGTGACAAGACACGTACAACCCAGATTTCTAACTCCATACTTCATTGATTATCTTGTAGTACTTCATACAAGGCTCAGTGAAGCTTGAAAGACAGTTCTGTTATTTTCCTTCTGAGGAGTACCCACCCTTGCTGATGAGTCCCTTCAGCATGAGATTGCTTTGCTGGCCTGTGACCATCTTTTCTGCTCTCTGGAAACTGGGCCTCAGGGAAAATTATTTTCTATGCTCTTGGTTACACTATATATAAGAAGGGGAAAAATTGAAAAAAGAAATTCTGTGTCTGCTCTTCAAAATTAACTGACAGAAGCAGATTAACAAGAGAAAAGCTTATAAATTGTATTTGATGCTGTAAATTTTCCACGGCATTGTGGGAGGGGTCACTCATGAAGAAAAAAAATCAAAGCAGCAGCTAGTCTTTGGGGCTTTTATGCCATCTGGACAAGGAGTGATAAATTTATAGAGAAGTAAGGAAAAGAAGGAGGTTTCTGGACTTCTTACGGCAACAGATTATGGGAAGGTAGATACCTGGGAGTCGCTAGTGTTATTTAAGGGCTAGTCTGTAAGGTTTGTTTTTAAGCCATCTTCATCTCTGGTGATATGGATTGTTCTCTTCTTCCTTGATGGGAAGAGGGAGGCACCTTCAGAGGGAAAATTTACGCCTTGTTTTCAGGCAGATGGGGGAGGGCAGAAATTTGCCCTATGCCTGCTTTTTATTAATTGCCTTCAGCTCAAAATAATCCTTATGCCAGACTGGCATATTTTTGGGAGGCACATTTTAATCCCCTACAACGGTAAGATCTTTCATTACTTACTTTTTATTAATTACTCTTACTTTCATGTTAAATAAGACTCATAAGGTGATTTTTTTCCACCTGGAAAGACTTTTTTTCTTACCCTGAATATCTAATTCCAGCTGATTTCTGTGCTGGTAAATAGTGAGAAGGTCAAATTTCCAAAATTCAGGAGATTCACTGGCATCAATGTATGTAATTGAAACTAAGCTAGAGATCTGAAATTGGAAATGCTTTCCTAACTTTGTGATGATTTGGAAATCTGGAACAGCCACGTATCTAAACTTGAATATTTAGCTGTAAAACCAATAAGCATGAGGGTGTGTTGTTATGCAAAAAAGCTAAGGGTATAATTTGGTTGCTCCATCACCATACATTTTAATCATTATTGTTTGTTAAGGAGTGGGGGGGTCCCACTCCTGGTTATTGGTTGGATTAATACACTTCAACATAAAGTTATAATCAGGTAAATATTTATTATAGCAAAATATACAGTGCAATAACAGCAGGAAACAGACATGGACAAAAGCTAGAGAAGTCACACCTAGGCTTTCAAGTTCTCCCTCTCTTTCTGTGAGCTTAACATAAAATATAATTTTCTCTTGTGAGATATTGCCACAAGTAGATTCACCTGAGTATTGGGGTCCAGAATTCTTAAAGATGCAAACTTCAAGCCAAGAACCAAATTTATCACTAATCTTTATGTTTCCTTAAATATGCTGACAGCTTGTTTCATCTTGACCCATCACATTGCATGGTCACAATGAGAGCCTGAAGCTTTAGTATTAACTGTTTGGCTAAGGGCTATTGCTATGGCCACAGAACTAAGCGAGACCTGAGTGAAATTGCCCTGCTAACTATTTGTCCCATCTACCTACAAGTAGACTTAACAACAGCAACAAAAATTGATGTAGTAGAAGATTTTTGTGTTAAAGAAAGTTTTCAGTAATGAGACAATGTGGTGTAACAGTGAGCAGTAGTTGTTTTAGAACACATACGGCCGATGCATCGCTTAATGACCAGGATACCTTCTGAGAAACATGTCATTAGGTGATGTCTGCGTTGTGTGAATATCAGCGTGTACTTACACAAACCCAGGTGGCACAGTCTTCTACACACTTAGGCCATATGATATAGCCTGTTGCTCCTAGGCTGCAAACCTTTACAGCATGTAATATCTAAACATATCTATAATATAGGTGTGTGTATAATGTTTGCATAATATAGAAATATTTAGATACACACATGGTTACCATTGTGTTACAATGTTGAGCAACATCTGTTACTGCCCTGAATATTGCAGGTAATTGGAAAACAATGTTAAGTACGTGTGTACCTAAACATATCTTTACTAGAAAAGGTACAATAAGTAGACCGGGCGCTGCGGCTTATGCCTGTGATCCTAGCACTTTGGGAGGCCAAGGTGAGCAGATCACCAGATCAGGAGATGGAGACCATCCTGGCTAACATGGTGAAACCCCATCTCTACTAAACAAATACAAAAAATTAGCCGGGCAGGGTGGCAGGCGCCTGTAGTCCCAGCTACTAGGGAGGCTGAGGCAGAAGAATGGTGTGAACCCTGGAGGCGGAGCTTGCAGTGAGCCAAGATCACACCACTGCACTCCTACTCCAGCCTGGGCAACAGAGCGAGACTCCGTCTCAAAAAAAAAAAAAGAAAAAAAAGAAAAGAGAAAGAAAGAAAAGGTACAATAAATATATGGTGTTATCTTATGGGAGCATTCTTGTATATGTGGTTCTTTGTTAACCAAAATATCATTATGTGGTACATGACTGTAATTCCTGTCTTTATTGTCTAACCCCAATACCTACTTGATTTGTGATGATCCTAGGTGAAGAATTTCTCTCTTCAAAAATCTCAGTTTCTTCCATAATATCTACCTCATAAGAGTTTAAAATAAATCAATTTGTGGGTTTCTTTGGCACTTTGTATGTACTCAAAAATTAATGAAAAATATTAAATTTTTAAACAACTCAATTTGTTTTTCTTTTTTATTCAGTCTAATTTCCTTTCATTCTGATTGCAACATTCCTGCTGAAGCTCTTGTTCTTCTACAGACTAAAAGAATGAGATGGGAGATGTCAGGAGGATTGAATATTTATCCTGGACTCATCTGACCTTTGCTCACTTACTGTGTCACATGTTAACCAAAATGACCTCAGAATCTCCTTGGCAGCCACTTCAGAAAAGAGGACTTTCTTGTCTGGCCTTGAATTTCAAGTGTGTTTTCAGTAAGCACAAGGTGTCTTTCCAGTTCTGTTGTGCAGCCGTGCAGGGTATCATGTGCTTCCTCTTCTGGAAGTCAGGGCTGGCTGTTTGACAAGCCTTACCCTTCCATTAGTATTTCCTTCCTAAATAATTGGTTTGTTGAAATAAGCCACTTTCCCTTCAACTTTTTGTTGTTGCTGCTGTCCTTAATTTTTACTATGCTTTGACAAATGCCACAAACATTTTTTACACAGAGTATATCAGGTTATCGTGACACTTATAGTCTTATGTAGAAAGTAGAATCTAGGAGGCCACATTTAATTTGAGCGTATGTATTTAGATTGTTAGTGATGAACACTACAGTCATATGCACTTTCCTTTTAGGATAATTATCTTTAGCCGTACATTTTATTTTGTAATTTTTAAGGGCTACCTGGCTAAAGGACATGTCTACAAGTAGTTAATTAGTTAATTATGAGTTAATGTTCTTCTCCATTCAGATTGAATAAATAACTATACTTTTCCACAACTTACAATAACTGTATGTGCTAGATAATTTTTTAAATGTGATGGCTATTCAATTCATTTTGAACTCAGGAATCAAATTTTTAGGACTTAATCTTGCAGCTCTGAGTAGCACTAGAGAGTGTAGCTGAAATAGAGGGTAGATTCTAGTCATTTTGTAAGAGTATGCTATTTGGAAGAGAAACTTAAAATTTTTTTTTTTTTTTTTTTTTTTTGAGACAGAGTCTTGCTCTGTCGCCCAGGCTGGAGTGCAGTGGCGCAATCTCGGCTCACTGCAAGCTCCGCCTCCCGGGTTCACGCCATTCTCCTGCCTCAGCCTCTCCGAGTAGCTGGGACTACAGGCGCCCGCCACCACGCCTGGCTAATTTTTTTGTATTTTTAATGGAGACGGGGTTTCACCGTGGTCTCGATCTCCTGACCTCGTGATCCGCCTGCCTCAGCCTCCCAAAGTGCTGGGATTACAAGCGTGAGCCACCGCGCCCGGCGAAACTTAAAATTTTAAATACACACATAAAATATTTATTTTATCTACTTAAGGAGAAATGCAATAGAAAAATATTAGAAATAATTATTACACATACATCACTATTAAAATTCATAAATATTACTTTACATGTTTTCTTCTAAATCTTGTTTTTGTTCCAGAGTACTGCAGTTTACTTAACCATTTTATTAATATATGGTATTTAGGTTCTTCCTAATAGTATTCGTATTTTAAATAATCTTAGGCAAACATCTTCATGCATAAATTATTTTCCTTCTTTTAGACTTTTGTAAGATAAATTATCAAAAAAAGGATTAACATTAATTTTATAAACATTTAAAAAATGTTTTATAACATTGTTTCTCCTTAACTTTGCATTAATCTCTAATAATATCTTTAATAAGTGTTCATTATAGAAAAATTGGAAAAAAATAAACAATAGAAAGAATATGAAAGTGATTAACACTTAGTGGTAAGTACTCATAATATTTTAAGGTCAGTTTATAAATACATTTAATGCTTTTGAAACGTTGTCAAAACTCTTGCATAAATACTTCTAAAATTTGCATTATTACTAATAGAAAACTAAGCTAAGTGTTTATTTGCACTGGGGACTATCATTATTTTTGACTTTTGTTAATTTAAAGTTGAAGCGTGGCGTCTATTAAGATACCTTTAAAAACACATTTTTTTCTTAATTACTTTTAACTGTTTGATTGTTTCCTCCTTAACTGTATGATTAACTTTTAGTTCCCAGAATAAAATGGTCTTGGCCTAAATTCTAAAGTTTTCAAATTAAGAAAATTTGCTTTCGTGCTTATTTAAAGTTGTTTAGATTGAATGTGCCTTAGTTATTTTGACGTTATTCCTAATGATCTGTAAAGAATTGCCCAGGGAAATATAATAGTGCTTATTTTTAGAAATAGGGAACTGTAGTGAGTAAAAGAAAAATGTCAGTGAAGTGTTACTCTCCTATGAAGATGTAACTCATAACTATCTAATAATGAGGAATCTTCTAGTAAGGGGTTGTGAGGTCAGCTTTCGTAGCTTCATTAGGATGAGTTAAAATGGAAACAACTTAAATGTTTAAAAAAGTTTATGTCTATAACTGTATGTAAAACAAATGTGCATACTATATACATTTTTCTTATTTTAAACTCAGGAGAACTCTGAATTATTTAGATGAACAATACATTTTTTCTTTTGTTTTTAGTTAGCTAAAACTTTAATGCTTGTAAACCCATTTATCCTATCTTTGATGATTTTGATACAGTATAAGCATAATGGAAATGTGTCTGAAAGCTGCATAGGGACAACTAGCCCCTGCCCTCAAAAAAAAAAAAAAAAGGCAAATATGAAAAGATAAAGATGACAGAACAAAAGGGCTATTATTCGTTTAATTTATTTCCAGTTATCAGGAAGATACATTTATCCAACTATTTTCATAACAATTTTTTAAACACTATGAAGGATAGGAAAGATGTGTGTTTGTGTGTGTGTGTGTGTGTGTGTGTGTGTGTGTATGTCTATGTTTGTATACTTAATCATTTCCAAGTCATTAGGAAGTAATTATCTAATCATTTCTTCCTAGCTCCTACCTCCCAACACTGTTGCTTTGTTTCCAACATACGAAATTTTGGGGACACGTCCAAAGCATAGCAAGTGTCAACTTGAAGTATTTAGAGGTAGCCAGCAGAGGGGACTGCAGATGCTGGCAGCAGTGTTAGTATTTGCTGTGGAAGAAAAAAGTCAGATGCAAGGAGAAATATGGCCCACACTTATTAACATGACACTTCTAGCTATTTTTAATCATTCAAAGGGGGATGTATATCTTGATGTTTAAAAGAAGAAAGCTTGTAAATTACATAAGCCATGAGCCAAGAAAAGATTATAGCATTTTAAGTGTTTCCCTCATTTTGCAAAAGACTATATTGACTGTCTTTCAAAAGTAACTTTAGCTATTAAAACATGAGCATTTCCTAGGACTACTTCATTTAAGAAAGCATGTGTTAAACTGCGTGAAGAACTAAATAAATGAGCATAAGTAGATAGCCATGAGGAAGGGAGCTTGCAACACTGGCTTTAGGAGTTACTATTGGTAGAATTGTGTTCCTCAAAAGATGCTGAAGTCCTAATCTCTAGTACCTGTTACCCTGACCTTATTTGAAAATAGAATCTGTGTTAGTGTGAGATCATTAAGGTGGGCCCGAATTTGATATGACTGTCTATATATAAAAAAAGGTAATTTGGTCACAGAGACAGATGTACACAGAAGAAAAATTATGTAAATCGTCATAAAAGAATGCCATGTGAAGATTGGAGTTTTGTTGCCATAAGCCAAGTAACATTTTAGACTACCTGAAACTGAAAGAGAGAGAAAACAATCCTTCCCTACTGCCTTCAGATGGAGCACGGTCATGCTGAAACCTCAATTTTGAACCTCTATTCTCCAGAACTGTGAGGAAATAAATTTCTGTTGTTCTTAGTTATTCATTTTGTGGTACTTTGTTACAGTAGTCCTAGGAAGTTAACACAGGAATCCCTCTAAAAATAACATAATAAAACACTTTTAATAAAAACCACTACATTTATTTTGAACAACATAGTTAAAACTCTGTTGTTAAGTTTTTTGTTTCAGTTTTTCTATTTATATTTTGGCATATTAAGAGAATGTTAGCTTCATAAAGGATAATCTATAAAATACTCTAAGGATCTGTGGAATTCAGGCAACACATATGATATATACTCAAAGTAAATAGCAAAACAGAGTGAAGAAATGAATTTGCCTAAGGCTTATCTCTAAAAATGGCACCTAGGCCATATAAGAAACAAAGATGGGTTCTCTCTGTATTTCTGACCTAAAAATATCATATAGCATGATATTTGTGCTTATTCATATAACATCCTTCTTGCTCTTATGATAGTGACACTGGTGTTTCCATAATATTTTTACTCACTTGCAAATAAATGACCTCACAAAAATATAAATACTTTTTCTCTAATCTACTCTTTTGCACTATCTGATCTCTTCTCCCCAGCCACAGTTTTACCATGGTATTTTTACTCTGAATCATGCTCTGAAAATACATGGATTAGATATAGATAGACAGATAATATAATGGACAAAGAATGCTAATGTAAGATATTTGAAATCCAACCTGATATCACTATGCATAATGTTAGAATATACTGGCTTTTAAATTTATATATTCACCAATTCGTAGAAGTTTCTGTTTATTTATTGTCTGTGTGTCTGGTTTTTGCCATACCAGTTGGCTAATTTGAGTCTATAATAATCATGTGATGAATCAATATAAATATTTAATATTGACACCTGAAAGATCATAGGATTTTTTAAAAAATTAAAATTCCTATTTTGCATAGAAATAGGGGGAAATATGAGGTAAGACAAAGTTAAAATTGAAAGGAACTGCCAAGATGAAAACCCGATGGGTAACTTTTTTAAAAGCAGCATAAATGTATACTATTTTCCTGATTTCCTAAAAGTCCTTGAGGAAATGTTATGGCATAAATCACTTTGTTCTAGATCCAGAATAATAAAAGGCCTTTTATCTAGAGTAAAAATTAACTGCTTTCTGTTATAAATTCCATTATTGTAAGCATCTGGTGTCCCTTCCTGCTAATGAAAATAAAATTAACACTTTCCAGGTAAACAGCATTTCTCTTACATGTGTTGAAAAAGTCAAATAATCTTGTCACAACTTTTTTTTCATCAAGCATTTTACTTCAAGGTTTCTATTCTTTCTTAATAACCCTTAGAGTTTAATTTTGGTCTTCTCCAGTTCTAGCATTTTGTATTAGCAGGAAATCACATTGTGCCAAGTATTTTGAATTGACATCTGTAAAGTGTCCTGAAATTCTTCCCTCATCTGTCAAGTAATTCAGCTTTTGTAGTCCTGTTTTTAAATTGATGAATAAAAAGAATGTTTTTTTTTCTCTATTGTGAAACTGAAAAGACAAACTTAAACATGGATAACACAGGGGCACAAGCAAATGCTCCTTGTCACCCTCTTCTTGGCAAATTCTATAGATGTCCAAGGAGAGCCATGCAATTATCAAAAATATTAAAGTGCAAATGTATGATTTTGCTCAAAAACAAAGGCTTTGCTTTTGCCTTTGTCTTACTGTCACAAATTATACTAAATGTAAAAGTTTGTGGGTGTTTTTTTTTTTTCAGGATGATTTAGCAACATTAGTTATACCTCACAAGATCTCCACAGGCAAGATTTAGATTGTCAGTGTCACTTTACAGGTGAATAAATTTAGAAAACAAATAAGTTCATGAGATTGAGATGCAGATAGTATTTTTCTTTTTCCAAACGGTTTCACTCTTTCTCAAGAATCCATGATAGTGTTTTTAATTGCATCGTGTAAAACTGAAATATGTTTTTTTCTGACACCAAAGTGAAATGTTTTCCTAACATGGATCTATTCTTCAAAACTGAATACACTGCCTAAAATGATCTCTTCAGTGATTGTGTTATTACAATAATAACTATCTCTAAATAACTTACGAGGATGCATGATGAGATTTGGCTTTAACAAAATAGATCCAACTATAGGAGACCATCATAAATAAATGTGGAAGAACCACCAGTGAAGCAGGAGACCATCATAAATAAATGTGGAAGAACCACCAGTGAAGCAAAGCAACAGAGAATATGAAGGAAAGTCTGAGCAGTAGGTCAGAGGTAGCAGCTTAGATACAGGATAGTTGTGAAGCATTGATACAGTCGGATATAAGTCCAGAGAAAGGAAGGCAGACCAGAGAACTGGATTTGATTAGTTTCATAGCACAGTAAAGTCCAATTACAGGCATTTAATGGGGACTAGAACAGTCACAGGTAGTGCAGTAAAGCTGCTCTTTACAGAAAGAAGAGTTTGGGATGAACTGGAAAAAGTTGTTTTAGTTTTTACTTCTTTCTCAGGGTCAAACAGCATGTTTCACTATTAAGCATATGATAAATTCTAATTCATGAGTAGCAATTTATAATATAGCTACCTATGATTTAGCAATATAATGGGACCTTTACAGGCCTAACTTGTATGCTTAATTAAGGTAATGTTTATATTGAACCTAGAATGCTGCCGTAAATATGTGTCACTGCTGTAGCTCTTGTTATGGCAATTCTAAATATGAAATTTCTCCTAATTAAATGAAACTGCTGTTTAATAAAATAAACCCTTTTTTTTAAAGTTCCAAACGTATAAATAACTTTTCCTGTTGTATTACACCAAGAAAAAGATATAGTCATGTAAAAAAAAATTGAGGCCAAAAACAACATGAAATAAATTATTGATCAATTTGATATATTATAAAACTAAATTTTATTAAAACAATATAATGACACATTTCAGTTACATTACCTGAGTTATTGCTAAGTTATTTTATTATTATTATTATTATTATTATTATTTTGAGGTGGAGTCTTGCTCGGTCACCCAGGCTGGAGTACAGTGGTGCGATCCCAGCTCACCACAACCTCTGCCTCCTGGGTTCAAATGATTCTACTGCCTCAGCCTCCTTAGTAGCTGGGACTACAGGCATGCATCACCACTCCTGGCTAATTTTTTTGTTTGTTTTTGTATTTTTAGTAGAGACCAGGTCTCCTCATGTTGGCCAGGCTGGTCTTAAACTCCTGACCTCAAGTGACTGTTCGCCTCGGCCTCCCAAAGTGCTGGGATTACAAGCATGAGCCACTACTACCGGCCCACTAAGTTATTTCATAAATTTAAAATTATGAATCCATTTTCTCTGATTTGAAAACAGTGCCTCTAACCAATATGTAATTAGGTAGGTTTTCTTAAAACTGAGATAGTATATTCATATTGTGGACATAGTAATATTTGTCCTTTTGTAGTTTTGTGACCTATTTATCACTGTATTTTTAATTACAGTTGGGAAACCTGTGATTTCCAATAAAATAAATGTTAATATCTACTTTTTGAACTTGTGTTTATAATTGTGAAAGAAGCAAAGATATGTTTTTATGCTCATCCTGCTATTAATTAACTATGTATGCGCATAGTTAATTTAAGAAAAAAATTTACTTGATCGTAATGTATCTCTACATTCCTTGTGTTACCATGAGGATAAAGAGGAGGGATGGTGAAAATGAAAGTAAAAACACGAGAAAATAGGCAAAGTATATAAGCATATCACGAGATTATTGTTACTGTTTGACCATTACTACTTCCTAGTTTGGTTCTGCCAACTGTACATTTCTAAAGTGCTGAGCAGTCTCTGTGTTTCTTTTCAAATACATTTGAAGATAGTACAGCTGTTATCAAGAATATGATACTTTTATCTCAAAATATTTCAGATGTGGCAACACATCAGCCACTGTAGTTTATAAAAATAGGAATTTATTGAACCACGTTAGGCAAGTCTGTTGGATTTAATTAAGGTGGTAATGAAGATGGTAAAATAAATACAGTATTTGGGGAAATTACTATTCATATTGTCCACTCTTAAAAGTTAATTGTATGAATGATGCTGGTGAAAAAGAATATTTGCAATATGACTTTAAAGTTACACTAAGGAAGTCCTGCTTAGACTGAAAAGTCATTATCTAGGAAGTATTAGAAGAGACCAAATTTTAAGTTATTATTTAAGTGTTTTTATGACCTAACTGTGATATTCTTTCTTTTATAACCACTGATGTGTATCTCTTTTTTTTTTTTTTTTTTTTTTTTTTTTTGGTGTGAGCAACCCATGTGATAAAACAAAACCATTATGCAACTGACTGCTTCAAGAGGGCTTTTTCTGCCTGGACTTAATTAGCTATTCCATACACATATTTACTCAAACTAAATAACAGGAGAGGGTGAAATTTTGTAGTAGACACACGTAGAATGGGACTGGGAGCAATTATATTGCATACCAGGTAGTTTTGAATCATATTGCTGCTCTTGTTTTTGTTAATTATACATATCCCTTCATATTCCCAATTCAGGTATTTGGTTAGTCAATTTCTTTTTCCAATCACCAGGCTGTTTCTCCAAATAATTTAAATGTGTTCATTAGAATGATGGTAGAGGAGTTCTTTCTTTATTTTTTCCTTCTTTTTATTTTTAATATCTCAGTCGTTAAAGATCAACTTAGTATGCAGTCTTAAAATATTGGGGAAGCCATTCAATTAAGTTTGACAGCAATAGTAATATGATAGCATGCTCACTGAGGAGTGGAGTTCTGTAATTATAATAGCTAAGGTTGGTTTGAATCTTAATGGTGATTGCACTGTATGGTTCTGCTAGTTACTTTAGAAGTAGAAGTTCTCTCAGTTTTCTTCAATCAATAAATTTTGACTTCCAAATGAAAGAAAATCTAATGAATATTGCCTGTGCCAAAATATACATGGCTGCCATAGGATAGAGGCCAGGGTATAAGCAACTCATTTATACAAGGGTGATAGAATGCCTTACTAAGCGTACTGGAAGAACTTTCTGACACTGTGAAAATACAATGTGAGAAAGAAATTTCATTAATTTAAGGTAGGCCTTTTGCAAGTAAACAATGTTTCAGAGTTAAAGAGAGAAACATGCTTATGAATTCAACAAATTACTGGCCTGAGGTTAGACGTTATACACAGACATAAGTGATATACAAGTTACCTGTTGGTGAGGTCATGGCAGGGCTGAAGATAAGAAGTGTTCATGGGGCAATACCTCTAGATTCAAGTGGGTATATCTGTCAACTCATATCACTGCTAATGAGGTGAAGATCTTCAGAGATATTGATACCACTGCATTTACCATTAGATAAAGCTGACCAGAATTTTTTTAATGGAAATAAAAGACAATAAATAGTAAATAAATGTGATACTTTTGTAAGCTAAACATTTGTAGGCAGAGGAGGAAGAGGTATTAATTCATAGGTCTTAGGACAGCTGGTGACCTTGAGATGTCAGTAACCACTGCAAGAGTAACTGCCCATGCAAATATACGTCACTCAGCGAGATGCCTAAATGGAAATAAAAAGGATATTAACCATCTCTACATATTTGTGAGCCTGCTGGTTTCTGCTATAAATGTGGAGCAATAAGATGACATAGGTATTCTGTTGTACAATAACATCATTGATATAAATGGATATTCTTCTAAAAGAAGGATATTAGTGTCCAAGGAGTTGGGGATACATTGGAGTAAATAAAGTGTTTATTGAAAGATATCTCAGAGTTGTTAGCAAGTGAATGTCCAATAAAACATTTGGAATATGTGCATAGTTATCAGACTTTTCCCTTTTTGTTATTAATGAACTTTATTTTTAGGACAGTTTTATATTTACAGAAAAATTGGATAGATAGTACAGAGTTCCCATATACAACCTCTGTCCCTCTTGCAGCTTCTGTTAAATTAACATCTTGCATTAGTGGGGTACATTTGCAACAATTAATGAACTTGTCTTAATATATATTATTACTTAATGTCCATAGTTTGTGTTAAAAAAAATCAGTATTTCTGTTTTACAGTTCTGTAGGTTTTGACAAATGGTCAATGTCATAGATCCACCGTTACAGTATTGTACAGAGTAGTTTCATTGCCCTAAACTTTCCTTGTACTTCACCTATTCATTTCCCTTCCCACCTCACCCCAGATCCCTGGCCTTTATTAAAGTGTCACGTAATTGGGATCATTTTGTTAATGATTTGTAATATGTAATATTTTTGCATTGTTTTCTTTCACTTAGAAATATAAATTTAAGGTTTCTTTATATATTTTTGTGGCTTGGTAATTCTATTTTTTCCACTGAGTAATATGCCACTGAACAGATATATCACAATATGTTTATGCATTTACCTCTTAAGAAACATCTTGATTGCTTCTAATATTTGAAAATCATGAATCAAGATGCTATAAACACTCATGTGCATAAAATGTTTTTGTGTATACATGGTTTTCAGCTAACTTTGTTAAATAACAAGGTGTGGAATTGTTGGATCATGTAATAAAACTATATTAGCTCTGTACAAAACTGTCAAACTATCTTATAATGTGGCTGTACCATTTTTCATTCCATCAACAATGAAAGAGAATTCCTATTGCTCCGCATAGTTACCAACATTTGGTGTTAAAACTGTTTTAGATTTTAGTTATTCTAATAGATACATAGTGGCATCTCACTGTTGTTTTAACTTACATTTCCTTTATTACATATGATATAAAATATTTTTTCAAATGCCTGTCATCTGTATAGATTTTTGGTGAGTTGTCTGTTTAGATAGTTTATTCACTTTTTACTTGAGTTGTTTGTTTTCTTATTGTTGAGTTTTGAGATTTTTTAAAAATTCATATTTTGGATACAAGTATTTTATCAGATACGTGTTTTGCAAATATTGACTTCCAGTCTGTGGCTTGTCTTTTTATTCTGTAACACTGTTGTCTTTAGAGCAGAAGCTTTAAATTTTATTTTATTTTATTTTATTTTATTTTTTTTTTGAGACAGAGTCTCGCTGTCGCCCAGGCTGGAGTGCAGTGGCGAGATCTCGGCTCACTGCAGGCTCCGCCCCCCGGGGTTCACGCCATTCTCCTGCCTCAGCCTCCAGAGTAGCTGGGACTACAGGCGCCCGCCACCTCGCCCGGCTAATTTTTTGTATTTTTTAGTAGAGACGGGGTTTCACTGTGTTAGCCAGGATGGTCTCGATCTCCTGACCTCGTGATCCGCCCGCCTCGGCCTCCCAAAGTACTGGGATTACAGGCGTGAGCCACCGCGCCCGGCCAAGAAGCTTTAAATTTTAATAAGGTAAAACTGATCAATTTTTTTTTCTTTCATAGATAATGATTTTGTTGTTGTATCTAAAAACCCATTGCTGCTAAACATAAGACTGCCTAAATTATTTTCTTATATCTAAAAGTTTCATAGATTTGTGTTTTAAACGTAGGTCTGTGATCCATTTCAAGTTAATTTTTGTGAAGAGTTTAAGCCCTGTGTCTAGCTTAATTTTTGTTTTGGGGAAGTGAACATCTATTTGTCCCCCAAATCCTGTTGTTCAACAAATTGTTGCAAACATTATCTTTTCTCCATTGTTGCTTTGCTCCTTTGTCAAAAATCAGTTGACTATATTTTTATGGATCTATTTCTGGATTCTTTATTCTGTTCCATAGATTGTTTTTTTTTTTTTTTTTTTTGCCAACACTGTGCTTTCTTAACGTAATTTTATAGTAAGTCTTGTAGTTGAGTAAGGTCAGTCTTCCAGCTTTGTTCTTCCTCAATATTTTGCTCTGGATCTTCTACCTTTCCACGTAAACTTTAAAATCAGCTTGTCAATATCACAAAATAACTTACTGGGTTTTTCACTGGGATTATGTTGAATCTCTATATAAACTTTAGAAAAACTTCCATCTTAATATATAATCTTCCAATAATTAATATGACATAATTCTCAATATATGTAAATCTTCTGATATTTTTCCTGAGGCTTTGTAGTGTTAAGTGTATATATTCTGTATTTTATTAGATACATAGAAAACATGTACTTTTGTGGTACTATATATACTTTTTAAATGTTCCATTCAGTTGTGCATTGCTGGTATATAGGAAAGAAATTTGCTTATATGTTTCCTAGACTGTGCTATAATCCCTTTTAGTCCCAAGAGATTTTTTAAAAATTGTATTCTGTTTTAGATTAAGAGGATACGTGTGTAGGTTTGTTACTTGAGTATGTTGAATAATGGTAGGGTTTGGGCTTCTTGCATGCAATGTGCCCAACAGGTAATTACTCAACATTTACATCCCTCCACCCACCTTCCCCCTTTTTGGAGTCCTCAGTGTCATTTCCATCTTTATGTCCATGTGTACACATTGTAAATGAGAAGATGTGATATTTGATTTTATTTATCTGAGCTATTTACCTTAGGATAATGGCCTGCAGATCCATCCATGTTGCTGTAAATGACATTATTTCATTATTTTTTATGGCTGCATAGTATTCCATTTCCATGGTACATATATATATATATGTATATTTACACACACAGATAACATTTTCTTTAGCCAAACAACCATTGATCAACACAGGTTGATTCTATGACTTTCGTATTGAGAATGTTGCTGCAATAAACATACACGTTCAGATTTTGTATAATTTTATGTAATGATTTCTTTTCCTTTGGGTAGATGCACAAAAATGGGATTGCTCTGTCAAAGGTGGTTTCAATTTTGGTTCTTTGAGAAATCTCCATGCTGATTTCCACAAAAGTTGTACTAATTTATGTTCCCACTAACCATTATAATAGCCATTATGACTGGCTATTTTAAGATGGTATCTCATTGTGGTTTAAATTTGTGTTTCTCTGATGATTAGTGATGTTGAACATCTTTTCATACATTTGTTGGCCACTTGTACATCTTCTTTTGAGAGGGTATTTGTTCATGTCCTTTATAATGAGGTTATTTGTTTACTGTTGTTGTTGAGTTATTTGGCTTCCTTGTAGTTGCTGGATATTAGTCCTTTGTCAGAGGCATAATCAGCAAGTATTTCTCCTGTTCTGTAGGTTGTCTATTTATTCTGCTGATTATTTATTTTGGTATGCTGAAGCTTTTCAGTTGAATTCAGTCCTATTTGCATATTTTTCATTTTGTTGCATTTGCTTTTGTGGTCTTAGACATAGATTCTTTGCCTACGGCAATATCCAAAAATGACTTTCCTTGGTTTTCTTCTAGCATTTTTATAGTTTTATGTTTTGTTCAGGTCTTTCATCCATCTTGAATTGACTTTTGTATAGTACATAGTGAGAGATATGGGTACAGTTCCCTTCTTCTGCATACAACAATCCTATTTTCCCACTACCATTTGTTAAGTAGGGTGTCTTTTGCCCATTTTTTATTTGTGTCAACTTTGATGGAGATTGATTGTCTGAAGGCTTTCTTTTCAGGTTCTCTATTGGGTTATATTTATCTGTGTGTCTATTTTTGTACCAGTACCAAGCTGTTTGTTTTACTTAGGCTTGTTTGTTAACTAAAGCCTTGTAGTAGAATCTGAAGTCAGGCAATGTTATTCCTCCAGGTTATTTTTGCTTAGGATTACTCTGGCTAGTCTGCCTCTAATTTCATTCCATATAAACTTAAGGATTGTTTTTCTAATTCTGTGAAAAATGATGCTGGTAATTTGATAAAAATTGCATTGTATATGCAGATTGTTTTAAGTACTATGGTCATTTTAATAATATTGATACTCTAATCTATGATCATGGGCTATATTTCCATTTGTCTGTGTCACCTACAATTTTTTTCATCAGTGTTTTGTTGTTCTCCTGTAGAGATCTTTTACCTCCTTAGCTAAATTTATTCCTAGGTAATTTTGGGGGCCATCGTAAATGGGATTGGGTTATTAATTTGGTTATCAGCTTGAAAATTATTGGTATATAAAAATGCTACTGATTTGGGGCCAGGCACAGTGGCTTATGCCTGTAATTCCAGCACTTTGAAGGCCGAGGCGGGTGGATCACTTGAGGTCAGGTGATTGAGACAAGCCTGGCCAACATGGTGAAACCTTGTCTCTAGTTAAAATACAAAAATTAGTCAGATGTGGTGGTACATGCCTGTAATTCCAGCTACTCGGAAGGCTGAGGAATGAGAATTGCTCGAATCCAGGAGGTGGAGGTTGCAGTGAGCCAAGCTAGTGCCACTGCACTCCAGCCTGGGTGACAGAGCAAGACTCTGTCTCAAAAAAA